>NW_026734578.1:206395-307048 GCF_949786415.1 Peromyscus eremicus | reverse complement strand
ACAAAAGAACTATGCTTCCTACACACACGGGGCAATATCTAGTTCAACTCTGCTTAGGAAACTGACAAGAACAGTAGCTCCTTTTCAGTCCAATACACTGTACTTGCTGGGAACAGACGCGAGTGCTATTTGCACTGTGTATGGCAATGGGAGCACAATAGTGACTCTTCTTAACAGAAAAAAAACTCTTGCTGGTAAGACCAGAATTTGCATGGGATTCAACTCCATTTCTGACTGGGAAACAAACACTAGCTCGCCTTACAAGAAACACACCCTGCTTTTGAGAAAAGAGCACTCTTCTACTCTACTGTGTTTCCTATGGGGTCCGAACAGTGAGCTTGCTCAGAACAAATGAACTGTGCTTCCTACACACACGGGACATATCTAGTTCAACTCTGCTTAGGAAACTGACAAGAACAGTGGCTCCTCTTCAGTCCAATACACTGTACTTGCTGGGAACAGACGTGAGTGCTATTTGCACTGTTTATGGCAAAGGGAATGCAATAGTGGCTCTTCTTACCAGAAAACAACGCTTGCTCGTAGGACCAGAAACTGCATGGGATTCAACTCCATTTAGAACTGGGAAACAAACGCTAGCTCGCCTTACTAGAAACACACTCTGCTTTTGAGAAAAGAGCACTCTTATACTCTACTGTGTTTCCATATGGTCCGAACAGTGAGCTTGCTCAGAACAAAAGAACTGTGCTTCTACACACATGGGCCATATCTAGTTCAATTCTGCTTAGGAACCTGACAAGAACAGTAGATCCTCTTCAGTCCAATACACTGTACATGCTGGGAACAGAGGCCAGTGCTATTTGCCCTGTGTATGACAATGGGAGCACAATAGTGTCTCTTCTTACCATAAAACAACTCTTGCTCTTTGGACCAGAAACTACATGTGATTCAACTCCATTTAGGACTGGGAAAGAAACGCTAGCTCGCCTTACAAGGAACACACTCTGCTTTTGAGGAAAGAGCACTCTTCTACTCTACTGTGTTTCCTATAGGGCCAGAAGAGTGAGCTTGGTCAGAACAAAAGAACTGTGCTTCCTACACACACGGGCCATATCTGGTTCAACTCTTCTTAGGAAACTGGCAAGAACTGTAGCTCCTCTTCAGTCCAATACACTGTACTTGCTGGGAACAGACGCAAGTGCTATTTGCACTGTGTATGGCAATGGGAGCACAATAGTTACTTTCCTTACCATAAAACAACTCTTGCTCATAGGACCAGAAACTCATGTGATTCAACTCCATTTAGGACTGGGAAACAAACACTAGCTCGCCTTACAAGAAACACACTCAGCTTTTGAGAAAAGAGCCCTCTTCTACTCAACTGTGTTTCCTATGGGGTCCTAAAAGAGAGCTGGCTCAGAACAAAAGAACTGTGCTTCTTACACACACGGGCCATATCTAGTTCAACTCTGCTTAGTAAACTGACAAGAACAGTAGATCCTCTTCAGTCCAATACACTGTACATGCTGGGAACAGACGCCAGTGCCATTTGCCCTGTGTATGACAATGGGAGCGCAATAGTGACTCTTCTTACCAGAAAACAACTCTTGCTCCTAGGACCAGAAACTGCATGGGATTCAACTCCATTTAGGACTGGGAAAGAAACGCTAGCTCGCCTTACAAGAAACACACTCTGCTTTTGAGAAAAGAGCACTCTTCTACTCTACTGTGTTTCCTATAGGGCCAGAAGAGTGAGCTTGCTCAGAACAAAAGAACTGTGCTTCCTACACACACGGGCCATATCTAGTTCAACTCTCCTTATGAAACTGACAGGAACAGTAGATCCTCTTCAGTCCAATACACTGTACATGCTGGGAACAGACGACAGTGCCATTTGCCCTGTGTATGACAATGGGAGCGCAATAGTGACTGTTCTTACCAGAAAATAACTTTTGCTCGTAGGACCAGAAACTGCATGGGATTCAAATCCATTTAGGACTGGGAAACAAACGCTAGCTCGCCTTACAAGAAACACAATCTGCTTTTGAGAAAAGAGCACTCTTCTACTCTACTGTGTTTCCATATGGTCCGAACATTGAGCTAGCTCAGAACAAAAGAACTGTGCTTCCTACACACATGGGCCATATCTAGTTCAACTCTGCTTAGGAAAGTGACTAGAGCAGAGGCTCCTCTTCATTCGAATACACTGTACTTGCTGCGAAAATACGCGAGTGCTATTATCACTGTGTATGGAAATGGGAGCACAATAGTGACTCTTCTTACCAGAAAAAAACTCTTGATCGTAGGAATATAAACTGCATGGATTCAATTCCATTTAGGACTCGGAAACAAATGCTAGCTCGCCTTACAAGAAACACACTCTGCTTTGGAGAAAAGAGCACTCTTCTACTCTACTGTGTTTTCTATAGGGCCAGAAGAGTGAACTTGCTCAGAACAAAAGAACTGTGCTTCCTACACACACGTGCCATATCTAGTTCAACTCTGCTTAGGAAACTGACAAGAACAGTAGCTTTTCTTCAGTCCAATACACTGTACTTGCTGGGAACAGACGTGAGTGCTATTTTCATTGTGTATGGCAATGGGAGCGCAATAGTGACTCTTCTTACCAGAAAACAACTCTTGCTCATACGACCAGAAACTGCATGTGACTAAAATCCATTTAGGACTGGGAAACAAACACTAGCTCACCTTACAAGAAACACACTCTGCTTTTGAGAAAAGAGCACTCTTCTACTCTACCGTGTTAACTATTGGGCGAGAACAGTGAGCTTGCTCAGAACAAAAGAACTGTGCTTCCTACACACACGGGCCATATCTGGTTCAACTCTTCTTAGGAAACTGACAAGAACAGTAGCTCCTCTTCAGTCCAATACACTGTACTTGCTGTGAACAGATGCCAGTGCTATTTGCACTGTGTATGGCAATGGGAGCGCAATAGTGACTTTCCTTACCAGAAAACAACTCTTGCTCGTAGGACCAGAAACTGCATGGGATTCAACTCTTTTTCTGACTAGAAAACAAACACTAGCTCGCCTTACAAGAAACACACTCTGCTTTTGAGAAAAGAGCACTCTTCTACTCAACTGTGTTTCCTATGTGGTCCGAACAGAGAGCTGACTCAGAACAAAAGAACTGTGCTTCCTACACACACGGGCCATATCTAGTTCAACTCTGCTTAGGAAACTGAGAATAACAGTAGCTCCTGTGCAGTCCAATACACTGTACTTGCTGGGAACAGACGTGAGGGCTATTTGCAAAGTGCATGGCAATGGGAGCACAATAGTGACTCTTCTTAACAGAAAAAAACTCTCACTCTTAGGACCAGAAACTGCATGGGGTTCAACTCCATTTAGGACTGGGAAACAAACACAAGCTCGCCTTACAAGAAACACACTCTGCTTTTGAGAAAAGAGCACTCTTCTACTCTACTGTGTTTCCTATGGGGTCCGAACAGTGAGCTTGCTCAGAACAAAAGAACTGTGCTTCGTACACACACGGGCCATATCTAGTTCAACTCTCCTTAGGAAACTGACAAGTGCAGTAGCTCCTCTTCAGTCCAATACACTGTACTTGCTGGGAACAGACGCTAGTGCTATATGCACTATGTATGGCATTGGGAGCGCAAAAGTGACTCTTCTTACCAGAAAACAACTCTTGCTCGTAGGACCAGAAACTGCATGTGATTCAACTCCATTTAGAACTGGGAAACAAACGCTAGCTCGCCTTACTAGAAACACACTCTGCTTTTGAGAAAGGAGCACTCTTCTACTCTACTGTGTTTCCTGTGGGGTCCGAACAGTGACCTTGCTCAGAACAAATGAACTGTGCTTCCTACACACACAGGACATATCTAGTTCAACTCTGCTTAGGAAACTGACAAGAACAGTGGCTCCTCTTCAGTCCAATACACTGTACTTGCTGGGAACAGACGTGAGTGCTATTTGCACTGTTTATGGCAATGGGAACGCAATAGTGGCTCTTCTTACCAGAAAACAACTCTTTCTCGTAGGACCAAAAACTGCATGTGATTCAACTCCATTTAGAACTGGGAAACAAACGTTAGCTCGCCTTACTAGAAAAACACTCTGCTTTTGAGAAAAGAGCACTCTTATACTCTACTGTTTTTCCATATGGTCCGAACAGTGAGCTTGCTCAGAACAAAAGAACTCTGCTCCTACACACATGGGCCATATCTAGTTCAATTCTGCTTAGGAACCTGACAAGAACAGTAGAACCTCTTCAGTCCAATACACTGTACATGCTGGGAACAGACGCCAGTGCTATTTGCCCTGTATATGACAATGGGAGCACAATAGTGTCTCTTCTTACCATAAAACAACTCTTGCTCATTGGACCAGAAACTACATGTGATTCAACTCCATTTAGGACTGGGAAACAAACGTTAGCTCGCCTTACAAGAAACACACTCTGCTTTTGAGGAAAGAGCACTCTTCTACTCTACTGTGTTTCCTATAGGGCCAGAAGAGTGAGCTTGCTCAGAAAAAAAGAACTGTGCTTTCTACAAACACCGGCCATATCTAGTTCAATTCTGCTTAGGAAACTGACAAGAACAGTAGATCCTCTTCAGTCCAATACACTGTACATGCTGGAAACAGATGCCAGTGCTATTTGCCCTGTGTATGACAATGGGAGCACAATAGTGACTCTTCTTAGCATAAAACAGCTCTTGCTCATTGGACCAGAAACTACATGTGATTCAACTCCATTTAGGACTGGGAAACAAACGCTAGCTTACCTTAAAAGAAACACACTCTGCTTTTGAGAAAAGAGCACTCTTCTTCTCTACTGTGTTTCCTATAGGGCCAGTACAGTGAGCTTGCTCAGAACCAAAGAACTGGGCTTCCTAAACACACGGGCCATATCTAGTTCAACTCTGCTTAGGAAACTGACAAGAACAGTAGCTCATTTCAGCCCAATACACTGTACTTGCTGAGAACAGACTGGAGTGCTATTTGCACTGTGTATGGCAATGGGAGCACAATAGTGACTCTTCTTAACAGAAAAAAACTCTTGCTCGTAGGACCAGAACCTGCATGGGATTCAACTCCATTTCTGACTGGGAAACAAACACTAGCTCGCCTTACAAGAAACACAATCTGCTTTTGAGAAAGAGCACTCTTCTACTCTACTGTGTTTCCTATGGGGTCCGAACAGTGAGCTTGCTCAGAACTAAAGAACTGTGCTTCCTACACACACGGGCCATATCTAGTTCAACTGTGCTTAGGAAACTGACAAGAACAGTGGCTCCTCTTCTGTCCAATACACTGTACTTGCTGCGAACAGACGTGAGTGCTATTTGCACTGTGTATGGCAAAGCGAGCGCAATAATGACTCTTCTTACCAGAAAACAACTCTTCATCATACGATCAGAAACTGCATGTCCTCAAATACATTTAAGACTGGAAAACAAACGATAGCTCACCTTACAAGAAACACACTCTGCTTTTTAGAAAAGAGCACTCTTCTACTCTACTGTGTTTCCATATGGTCCGAACAGTGAGCTTGCTCAGAACAAAAGAACTCTGCTTCCTACATACACGGGCCACATCTAGTTCAATTCTGCTTAGGAAACTGACAAGAACAGTAGATCCTCTTCAGTCCAATACACTGTACATGCTGGGAACAGATGCTAGTGCTATTTGCACTATGTATGGCAATGGGAGCACAATAGTGACTTTCCTTACCAGAAAAAAACTCTTGCTCGTAGAACCAAAAACTGTATGTGACTCAACTTCATTTAGGACTGGGAAACAAACACTAGCTCACCTTACAAGAAACACACTCTGCTTTTGAGAAAAGAGCACTCTTCTACTCTACTGTGTTTCCTATAGGGCCAGTACAGTGAGATTGCTCAGAACAAAAGAACTGTGCTTCCTACACACACGGGGCATATCTAGTTCAACTCTGCTTAGGAAACTGACAAGAACAGTAGCTCCTTTTCAGTCCAATACACTGTACTTGCTGGGAACAGACGCGAGTGCTATTTGCACTGTGTATGGCAATGGGAGCACAATAGTGACTCTTCTTAACAGAAAAAAAACTCTTGCTGGTAAGACCAGAATTTGCATGGGATTCAACTCCATTTCTGACTGGGAAACAAACACTAGCTCGCCTTACAAGAAACACACCCTGCTTTTGAGAAAAGAGCACTCTTCTACTCTACTGTGTTTCCTATGGGGTCCGAACAGTGAGCTTGCTCAGAACAAATGAACTGTGCTTCCTACACACACGGGACATATCTAGTTCAACTCTGCTTAGGAAACTGACAAGAACAGTGGCTCCTCTTCAGTCCAATACACTGTACTTGCTGGGAACAGACGTGAGTGCTATTTGCACTGTTTATGGCAATGGGAATGCAATAGTGGCTCTTCTTACCAGAAAACAACGCTTGCTCGTAGGACCAGAAACTGCATGGGATTCAACTCCATTTAGAACTGGGAAACAAACGCTAGCTCGCCTTACTAGAAACACACTCTGCTTTTGAGAAAAGAGCACTCTTATACTCTACTGTGTTTCCATATGGTCCGAACAGTGAGCTTGCTCAGAACAAAAGAACTGTGCTTCTACACACATGGGCCATATCTAGTTCAATTCTGCTTAGGAACCTGACAAGAACAGTAGATCCTCTTCAGTCCAATACACTGTACATGCTGGGAACAGAGGCCAGTGCTATTTGCCCTGTGTATGACAATGGGAGCACAATAGTGTCTCTTCTTACCATAAAACAACTCTTGCTCATTGGACCAGAAACTACATGTGATTCAACTCCATTTAGGACTGGGAAAGAAACGCTAGCTCGCCTTACAAGGAACACACTCTGCTTTTGAGGAAAGAGCACTCTTCTACTCTACTGTGTTTCCTATAGGGCCAGAAGAGTGAGCTTGGTCAGAACAAAAGAACTGTGCTTCCTACACACACGGGCCATATCTGGTTCAACTCTTCTTAGGAAACTGACAAGAACTGTAGCTCCTCTTCAGTCCAATACACTGTACTTGCTGGGAACAGACGCAAGTGCTATTTGCACTGTGTATGGCAATGAGAGCACAATAGTTACTTTCCTTACCATAAAACAACTCTTGCTCATAGGACCAGAAACTCATGTGATTCAACTCCATTTAGGACTGGGAAACAAACACTAGCTCGCCTTACAAGAAACACACTCAGCTTTTGAGAAAAGAGCCCTCTTCTACTCAACTGTGTTTCCTATGGGGTCCTAAAAGAGAGCTGGCTCAGAACAAAAGAACTGTGCTTCTTACACACACGGGCCATATCTAGTTCAACTCTGCTTAGTAAACTGACAAGAACAGTAGATCCTCTTCAGTCCAATACACTGTACATGCTGGGAACAGACGCCAGTGCCATTTGCCCTGTGTATGACAATGGGAGCGCAATAGTGACTCTTCTTACCAGAAAACAACTCTTGCTCCTAGGACCAGAAACTGCATGGGATTCAACTCCATTTAGGACTGGGAAACAATCTCTAGCTCCCCTTACAAGAAACACACTCTACTTTTGAGAAAAAAGCACTCTTCTACTCTACTGTGTTTCCTATAGGGTCAGAACAGTGAGCTTGCTCAGAACAAAAGAACTGTGCTTCCTACACACACGGGCCATATCTAGTTCAATTCTGCTTAGGAAACTGACAAGAACAGTAGATCCTCTTCAGTCCAATACACTGTACATGCTGGGAACAGACGCCAGTGCTATTTGCCCTGTGTATGACAATGGGAGCACAATAGTGACTCTTCTTAGCATAAAACAACTCTTGCTCATTGGACCAGAAACTACATGTGATTCAACTCCATTTAGGACTGGCAAACAAACGCTAGCTCGCCTTACAAGAAACACACTCTGCTTTTGAGAAAAGAGCACTCTTCTACTCTACTGTGTTTCCTATGGGGTCCGAACAGTGAGCTTGCTCAGAACAAAAGAACTGTGCTTCGTACACACACGGGCCATATCTAGTTCAACTCTCCTTAGGAAACTGACAAGTGCAGTAGCTCCTCTTCAGTCCAATACACTGTACTTGCTGGGAACAGACGCTAGTGCTATATGCACTATGTATGGCATTGGGAGCGCAAAAGTGACTCTTCTTACCAGAAAACAACTCTTGCTCGTAGGACCAGAAACTGCATGTGATTCAACTCCATTTAGAACTGGGAAACAAACGCTAGCTCGCCTTACTAGAAACACACTCTGCTTTTGAGAAAGGAGCACTCTTCTACTCTACTGTGTTTGCTGTGGGGTCCGAACAGTGACCTTGCTCAGAACAAATGAACTGTGCTTCCTACACACACAGGACATATCTAGTTCAATTCTGCTTAGGAAACTGACAAGAACAGTGGCTCCTCTTCAGTCCAATACACTGTACTTGCTGGGAACAGACGTGAGTGCTATTTGCACTGTTTATGGCAATGGGAACGCAATAGTGGCTCTTCTTACCAGAAAACAACTCTTGCTCGTAGGACCAAAAACTGCATGTGATTCAACTCCATTTAGAACTGGGAAACAAACGCTAGCTCGCCTTACTAGAAACACACACTGCTTTTGAGAAAAGAGCACTCTCATACTCTACTGTGTTTCCATATGGTCCGAACAGTGAGCTTGCTCAGAACAAAAGAACTGTGCTCCTACACACATGGGCCATATCTAGTTCAATTCTGCTTAGGAACCTGACAAGAACAGTAGCTCCTCTTCAGTCCAATACACTGTACATGCTGGGAACAGACGCCAGTGCTATTTGCCCTGTGTATTACAATGGGAGCACAATAGTGACTCTTCTTACCATAAAACAACTCTTGCTCATTGGACCAGAAACTACATGTGATTCAACTCCATTTAGGACTGGGAAACAAACGCTAGCTCGCCTTGCAAGAAACACACTCTGCTTTTGAGGAAAGAGCACTCTTCTACTCTACTGTGTTTCCTTTAGGGCCAGTACAGTGAGATTGCTCAGAACAAAAGAACTGTGCTTCCTACACACACGGGCCATATCTAGTTCAACTCTGCTTAGGAAACTGACAAGAACAGTAGCTCCTTTTCAGTCCAATACACTGTACTTGCTGGGAACAGACGCGAGTGCTATTTGCACTGTGTATGGCAATGGGAGCACAATAGTGACTCTTCTTAACAGAAAAAAAATCTCTTGCTGGTAAGACCAGAAACTGCATGGGATTCAACTCCATTTCTGACTGGGAAACAAACACTAGCTCGCCTTACAAGAAACACACTCTGCTTTTGAGAAAAGAGCACTCTTCTACTCTATTGTGTTTCCATATGGTCCGAACAGTGAGCTTGCTCAAACAAAAGAACTGTGCTTCCTACACACATGGGCCATATGTAGTTCAACTCTGCTTATGAAACTGACAAGAACAGTAGCTCCTCTTTAGTCCAATACACTGTACTTGCTGCGAACAGACACCAGTGCTATTTGGACTGTGTATGGCATTGGGAGCGCAAAAGTGACTCTTCTTACCAGAAAACAACTCTTGCTCGTAGGACCAGAAACTGCATGTGATTCAACTCCATTTAGTCCTGGGAAACAAACGCTAGCTCGCCTTATTAGAAACACACTCTGCTTTTGAGAAAGGAGCACTCTTCTACTCTACTGTGTTTCCTATGGGGTCCGAACAGTGAGCTTGCTCAGAACAAATGAACTGTGCTTCCTACACACACGGGACATATCTAGTTCAACTCTGCTTAGGAAACTGACAAGAACAGTGGCTCCTCTTCAGTCCAATACACTGTACATGCTGGGAACAGATGCCAGTGCTATTTGCCCTGTGTATGACACTGGGAGCGCAATAGTGACTCTTCTTAGCATAAAACAACTCTTGCTCATAGGACCAGAAACTGCATGTGATTCATTTCCATTTAGGACTGGGAAAGAAACGCTAGCTCGCCTTACAAGAAACACACTCTGCTTTTGAGAAAAGAGCACTCTTCTACTCTACTGTGTTTCCTATAGGGCCAGAAGAGTGAGCTTGCTCAGAACAAAAGAACTGTGCTTCCTACACACACGGGCCATATCTAGTTCAACTCTCCTTATGAAACTGACAGGAACAGTAGATCCTCTTCAGTCCAATACACTGTACATGCTGGGAACAGACGACAGTGCCATTTGCCCTGTGTATGACAATGGGAGCGCAATAGTGACTGTTCTTACCAGAAAATAACTTTTGCTCGTAGGACCAGAAACTGCATGGGATTCAAATCCATTTAGGACTGGGAAACAAACGCTAGCTCGCCTTACAAGAAACACAATCTGCTTTTGAGAAAAGAGCACTCTTCTACTCTACTGTGTTTCCATATGGTCCGAACATTGAGCTTGCTCAGAACAAAAGAACTGTGCTTCCTACACACATGGGCCATATCTAGTTCAACTCTGCTTAGGAAACTGACTAGAGCAGAGGCTCCTCTTCATTCGAATACACTGTACTTGCTGCGAAAATACGCGAGTGCTATTATCACTGTGTATGGAAATGGGAGCACAATAGTGACTCTTCTTACCAGAAAACAACTCTTGATCGTAGGAATATAAACTGCATGGATTCAATTCCATTTAGGACTCGGAAACAAATGCTAGCTCGCCTTACAAGAAACACACTCTGTTTTTGAGAAAAGAGCACTCTTCTACTCTACTGTGTTTCCTATAGGGCCAGAACAGTGAGCTTGCTCAGAACAAAAGAACTGTGCTTCCTACACACTCAGGCCATATCTAGTTCAACTCTGCTTAGGAAATTGACAAGAACAGTAGCTCCTCTTCAGTCCAATACACTGTACTTGCTGCGAACAGACGCCAGTGCTATTTGCACTGTGTATGGCAATGGGAGCACAATAGTGACTTTCCTTACCAGAAAACATCTCTTGCTCATAGGACCAGAAACTGCATGTGATTCAACTCCATTTAGGACTGGGAAAAAAAACGCTAACTCGCCTTACAAGAAACACACTCTGCTTTTGAGAAAAGAGCACTCATCTACTCTACAGGGTTTCCTATGGGGTCCGAACAGTGAGCTTGCTCAGAACAAAAGAACTGTGCTTCCTACACACACGGGCCATATCTAGTTCAACTCTGCTTAGGAAACTGACAAGAACAGTAGCTCCTCTTCAGTCCATTACAGTGTACTTGCTGGGAACAGACACGAGTGCTATTTGCTCTGTGTATGGCAGTGGGATCACAATAGTGACTTTCCTTACCAGAAAACAACTCTAGCTCGTAGGACCAGAAACTGCATGGGATTCAACTCCTTTTCTGACTAGAAAACAAACACTAGCTCGCCTTACAAGAAACACACTCTGCTTTTGAGAAAAGAGCACTCTTCTACTCAACTGTGATTCCTATGGGGTCCGAACAGAGAGCTGGCTCAGAACAAAAGAACTGTGCTTCCTACACACACGGGCCATATCTAGTTCAACTCTGCTTAGGAAACTGACAAGAACAGTAGATCCTCTTCAGTCCAATACACTGTACATGCTGGGAACAGACGCCAGTGCCATTTGCCCTGTGTATGACAATGGGAGCACAATAGTGACTCTTCTTACCAGAAAACAACTCTTGCTCGTAGGAATAGAAACTGCATGTGATTCATTTCCATTTAGGACTGGGAAACAAAGGCTAGCTCGCCTTACAAGAAACACACTCTGCTTTGGAGAAAAGAGCACTCTTCTACTCTACTGTGTTTTCTATAGGGCCAGAAGAGTGAACTTGCTCAGAACAAAAGAACTGTGCTTCCTACACACACGTGCCATATCTAGTTCAACTCTGCTTAGGAAACTGACAAGAACAGTAGCTTTTCTTCAGTCCAATACACTGTACTTGCTGGGAACAGACGTGAGTGCTATTTTCATTGTGTATGGCAATAGGAGCGCAATAGTGACTCTTCTTACCAGAAAACAACTCTTGCTCATACGACCAGAAACTGCATGTGACTAAAATCCATTTAGGACTGGGAAACAAACACTAGCTCACCTTACAAGAAACACACTCTGCTTTTGAGAAAAGAGCACTCTTCTACTCTACCGTGTTAACTATTGGGCGAGAACAGTGAGCTTGCTCAGAACAAAAGAACTGTGCTTCCTACACACACGGATCATATCTAGTTCAACTCTGCTTAGGAAACTGACAAGAACAGTAGCTCCTCTTCAGTCCAATACACTGTACTTGCTGTGAACAGATGCCAGTGCTATTTGCACTGTGTATGGCAATGGGAGCGCAATAGAGACTTTCCTTACCAGAAAACAACTCTTGCTCGTAGGACCAGAAACTGCATGGGATTCAACTCTTTTTCTGACTAGAAAACAAACACTAGCTCGCCTTACAAGAAACACACTCTGCTTTTGAGAAAAGAGCACTCTTCTACTCAACTGTGTTTCCTATGTGGTCCGAACAGAGAGCTGACTCAGAACAAAAGAACTGTGCTTCCTACACACACGGGCCATATCTAGTTCAACTCTGCTTAGGAAACTGAGAATAACAGTAGCTCCTGTGCAGTCCAATACACTGTACTTGCTGGGAACAGACGTGAGGGCTATTTGCAAAGTGCATGGCAATGGGAGCACAATAGTGACTCTTCTTAACAGAAAAAAACTCTCGCTCTTAGGACCAGAAACTGCATGGGGTTCAACTCCATTTAGGACTGGGAAACAAACACAAGCTCGCCTTACAAGAAACACACTCTGCTTTTGAGAAAAGAGCACTCTTCTACTCTACTGTGTTTCCTATGGGGTCCAAACAGTGAGCTGGCTCAGAACAAAAGAACTGTGATTCCTACATACAAGGGGCATATCTAGTTCAACTTTGCTTAGGAAACTGACAAGAACAGTAGATCCTCTTCAGTCCAATACACTGTACATGCTGGGAACAGACGCCAGTGCTTTTTGCCCTGTGTATGACAATGGGAACGCAATAGTGACTCCTCTTACCAGAAAACAACTCTTGCTCGTAGGACCAGATTGCATGGGATTCAACTCCGTTTAGGACTGGGAAACGAACACTAGTTCGCCTTACAAGAAACACAATATGGTTTTGAGAAAAGAGCACTCTTCTACTCTAATGTGTTTCCTAAGTGGGCCGAACAGTGAGCTTGCTCAGAACAAAAGAACTGTGCTTCCTACACACATGGGCCATATCTAGTTCAACTCTGCTTAGGAAACTGACTAGAGCAGAGGCTCCTCTTCATTCGAATACACTGTACTTGCTGCGAACATACGCCAGTGCTATTATCACTGTGTATGGAAATGGGAGCACAATAGTGACTCTTCTTACCAGAAAACAACTCTTGATCGTAGGAATATAAACTGCATGGATTCAATTCCATTTAGGACTGGGAAATAAACGCTAGCTCGCCTTACAAGAAACACACTCTGCTTTTGAGAAAAGGGCACTCTTCTACTCTACTGTGTTTCCTATAGGGCCAGAACAGTGAGCTTGCTCAGAACAAAAGAACTGTGCTTCCTACACACTCAGGCCAAAACTAGTTCAACTCTGCTTAGGAAACTGACAAGAACAGTAGCTCCTCTTCAGTCCAATACACTGTACTTGCTGGGAACAGACGTGAATGCTGTTTGCACTGTGTATGACAATGGGAGCGCAATAGTGACTCTTCTTACCAGAAAACAACTCTTGCTCATAAGACCAAAAACTGCATGGGATTCAAATCCATTTAGGACTGGGAAAAAAATGCTAGTTCGCCTTACAAGAAACACAATCTGCTTTTGAGAAAAGAGCACTCTCCTACTCTAATGTGTTTCCTATGGGGTCCGAACAGTGAGCTTGCTCAGAACAAAGGAACTGTGCTTCCTACACACATGGGCCATATCTAGTTCAACTCTGCTTAGGAAACTGACAAGAACAGTAGCTCCTCTTCAGTCCAATACACTGTACTTGCTGGGAACAGACGTGAATGCTGTTACACTGTGTATGACAATGGGAGCGCAATAGTGACTCTTCTTACCAGAGAACAACTCTTGCTCATAAGACCAAAAACTGCATGGGATTCAAATCCATTTAGGACTGGGAAAAAAATGCTAGTTCGCCTTACAAGAAACACAATCTGCTTTTGAGAAAAGAGCACTCTCCTACTCTAATGTGTTTCCTATGGGGTCTGAACAGTGAGCTTGCTCAGAACAAAAGAACTGTGCTTCCTACACACATGGGCCATATCTAGTTCAACTCTGCTTAGGAAACTGACAAGAACAGTAGCTCCTCTTCAGTCCAATACACTGTACTTGCTGGGAACAGACGTGAATGCTGTTTGCACTGTGTATGGCAATGGGAGCGCAATAGTGTCTCTTCTTACCAGAAAACAACTCTTGCTCATAAGACCAAAAACTGCATGGGATTCAAATCCATTTAAGACTGGGAAACAAATGCTAGTTCGCCTTACAAGAAACACAATCTGCTTTTGAGAAAAGAGCACTCTCCTACTCTAATGTGTTTCCTATGGGGTCCGAACAGTGAGCTTGCTCAGAACAAAAGAACTGTGCTTCCTACACACATGGGCCATATCTAGTTCAACTCTGCTTAGGAAACTGACAAGAACAGTAGCTCCTCTTCAGTCCAATACACTGTACTTGCTGGGAACAGACGTGAATGCTGTTTGCACTGTGTATGACAATGGGAGCGCAATAGTGACTCTTCTTACCAGAAAACAACTCTTGCTCATAAGACCAAAAACTGCATGGGATTCAAATCCATTTAGGACTGGGAAAAAAATGCTATTTCACCTTACAAGAAACACAATCTGCTTTTGAGAAAAGAGCACTCTCCTACTCTAATGTGTTTCCTATGGGGTCCGAACAGTGAGCTTGCTCAGAACAAAAGAACTGTGCTTCCTACACACATGGGCCATATCTAGTTCAACTGTGCTTAGGAAACTGACAAGAACAGTAGCTCCTCTTCAGTCCAATACACTGTACTTGCTGCGAACAGACACGAGTGCTATTTGCACTGTGTATGGCAATGGGAGACCCATATGAACTCTTTTTACCAGAAAACAACTCTTGCTCGTAGGAATAGAAACTGCATGTGATTCATTTCCATTTAGGACTGGGAAACAAACGCTAGCTCGCCTTACAAGAACCACACTCTGCTTTGGAGAAAAGAGCACTCTTCTACTCTACTGTGTTTCCTATAGGGCCAGAAGAGTGAACTTTCTCAGAACAAAAGAACTGTGCTTCCTACACACACGTGCCATATCTAGATCAACTCTGCTTAGGAAACTGACAAGAACAGTAGCTTTTATTCAGTCCAATACACTGTACTTGCTGGGAACAGACGTCAGTGATATTTTCATTGTGTATGGCAATAGGAGTGCAATAGTGACTCTTCTTACCAGAAAACAACTCTTGCTCATACGACCAGAAACTGCATGTGACTAAAATCCATTTAGGACTGGGAAACAAACGCTAGCTCACCTTACAAGAAACACACTCTGCTTTGGAGAAAAGAGCACTCATCTTCTCTACTATGTTTCCTATAGTGCCAGAAGAGTGAGCTTGCTCAGAACAAAAGAACTGTGCTTCCTACACACAAGTGCCATATCTAGTTCAACTCTGCTTAGGAAACTGACAAGAACAGTAGCTCCTCTTCAGTACAATACATTGTCCTTGCTGGGAACAGACGTGAGTACTATTTTCATTGTGTATGGCAATAGGAGCACAATAGTGACTCTTCTTACCAGAAAACAACTCTTGCTCATACGACCAGAAACTGCATGTGACTAAAATCCATTTAGGACAGGGAAACAAACACTAGCTCACCTTACAAGAAACACACTCTGCTTTTGAGAAAAGAGCACTCTTCTACTCTACCATGTTAACTATAGGGCCAGAACAGTGAGCTTGCTCAGAACAAAAGAACTGTGCTTCCTACACACACGGGCCATATCTAGTTCAACTCTGCTTAGGAAACTGACAAGAACAGTGGCTCCTGTTCAGTCCAATACACTGTACTTGCTGGGAACAGACGTGAGTGCTATTTGCACTGTGTATGGCAATGGAACGCAATAGTGACTCTTCTTACGAGAAAACAAATCTTGCTCGTAGGACCAGAAACTGCATGTGATTCAACTCCATTTACGACTGGGAAACAAACGCTAGCTCATCTTACTAGAAACACACTCTGCTTTTGAGAAAAGAGCACTCTTCTACTCTACTGTGTTTCCTATAGTGTCCGAACAGTGAGCTTGCTCAGAACAAAAGAACTGTGCTTCCTACACACACGGGCTATATCTAGTTCAACTCTCCTTAGGAAACTGACAAGTGCAGTAGCTCCTCTTCAGTCCAATACACTGTAGTTGGTGGGAACAGACGCGAGTGCAATTTGCACTGTGCATGGCAATCGGAGCACAATAGTGACTCTTCTTAACAGAAAAAATCTCTTGCTCGTAGGACCAGAAACTGCATGGTGTTCAACTCCATTTAGGAAGGGGAAACAAACACAAGCTCTCCTTACAAGAAACAAACTCTGCTTTTGAGAAAAGAGCACTCTTCTACTCTACTGCCTTTCCATATGATCCGAACAGTGAGCTTGCTCAGAACAAAAGAACTGTGCTTCCTACACACACGGGCAATATCTAGTTCAACTCTGCTTAGGAAACTGACAAGAACAGTAGCTCCTGTTCAGTCCAATACACTGTACTTGCTGGGAGCAGACGCGAGTGCTATTTGCACTGTGTATGGCAATGGGAGCGCAATAGTGACTTTCCTTACAACAAAACAACTCTTGCTCGTAGGACCAGAAACTGCATGGGATTCAACTCCATTTCTGACTGGGAAACAAACACTAGCTTGCATTACAAGAAACACACTCTGCTTTTGAGAAAAGAGCACTCTTCTACTCTACTGTGTTTCATATGGGGTCCAAACAGTGAGCTGGCTCTGAACCAAAGAACTGTGCTTCCTACACACAAGCGCCATATCTAGTTCAACTCTGCTTAGGAAACTGACAAGAACAGTAGATCCTCTTCAGTCCAATACACTGTACATGCTGGGAACAGACGCCAGTGCTTTTTGCCCTGTGTATGACAATGGGAACGCAATAGTGACTCTTCTTACCAGAAAACAACTCTTGCTCGTAGGACCAGACTGCATGGGATTCAACTCCGTTTAGGACTGGGAAACGAACGCTAGTTCGCCTTACAAGAAACACAATATGCTTTTGAGAAAAGAGCACTCTTCTACTCTAATGTGTTTCCTAAGTGGTCCGAACAGTGAGCTTGCTCAGAACAAAAGAACTGTGCTTCCTACACACATGGGCCATATCTAGTTCAACTCTGCTTAGTAAACTGACAAGAACAGTAGCTCCTCTTCAGTCCAATACACTGTATTTGCTGGGAACAGACGTGAGTGCTATTTTCATTGTGTATGGCAATAGGAGCGCAATAGTGACTCTTCTTACCAGAAAACAACTCTTGCTCATATGACCAGAAACTGCATGTGACTAAAATCCATTTAGGACTGGGAAACAAACGCTAGCTCACCTTACAAGAAACACACTCTGCTTTTGAGAAAAGAGCACTCTTCTACTCTACTGTGTTTCCTATAGAGCCAGAAGAGTGAGCTTGCTCAAAACAAAAGAACTGTGCTTCCTACACACAAGTGCCATATCTAGTTCAACTCTGCTTAGGAAACTGACGAGAACAGTGGCTCCTCTTCAGTCCAATACACTGTACTTGCTGGGAACAGATGTGAGTGCTATTTGCACTGTGTATGGCAATGGAACGCAATAGTGACTCTTCTTACCAGAAAACAACTCTTGCTCGTAGGACCAGAAACTGCAAGGGGTTCAACTCCATTTCTGACTGGGAAACAAACACTAGCTCGCCTTACAAGAAACACACTATCCTTTTGAGAAAAGAGCACTCTTCTACTCTACTGTGTTTCCATATGGTCCGAACAGTGAGCTTGCTCAGAGGAAAAGAACTGTGCTTCCTACACACACGGGCCATATCTAGTTCAACTCTGCTTAGGAAACTGACAAGAACAGTAGCTCCAATTCAGTCCAATACACTGTACTTGCTGGGAACAGACACTAGTGCTATATGCAGTGTGTATGGCAATGGGAGCACAATAGTGACTTTCCTTACCAGAAAACAACTCTTGCTCGTAGGACCAGAAACTGCATGTGATTCAACTCCATTTAGGACTGGGAAACAAACGCTAGCTCGCCTTACTAGAAACAAACTCTACTTTTGAGAAAAGAGCACTCTTCTACTCTACTGTGTTTCCCAAAGTGTCCGAATAGTGAGCTTGCTCAGAACAAAAGAACTGTGCTTCCTACACTCACGGGCCATATCTAGTTCAATTCTGCTTTGGAAACTGACAAGAACAGTGGCTCCTCTTCAGTCCAATACACTGCACTTGCTGGGAGCACACGTGAGTGCTATTTGCATTGTATATGGCAATGGGAACGCAATAGTGACTCTTCTTACCAGAAAACAACTCTTGCTCATATGACCAGAAACTGCAAGTGACAAAAATCCATTTAGGACTGGGAAACAAACACTAGCTCACCTTACAAGAAACACACTCTGCTTTTGATAAAAGAGCACTCTTCTACTCTACCGTGTTAACTGTAGGGCCAGAACAGTGAGCTTGCTCAGAACAAAAGAACTGTGCTTCCTACACACACGGGCCATATCTGGTTCAACTCTTCTTAGAAAACTGACGAGAACAGTAGCTCCTCTTCAGTCCAATACACTGCACTTGCTGCGAACAGACGCCAGTGCTATTTACACGGTGTATGGCAATGGGATCGCAATAGTGACTTTCCTTACCAGAAAACAAGTCTTGCTCATAGGACCAGAAACTGCATGTGATTCAACTTCATTTAGGACTGGGAAACAAATGCTAGCTCGCCTTACAAGAAACACAATCTGCTTTTGAGAAAAGAGCACTCATCTACTCTACTAGGTTTCCTATGGGGTCCGAACAGTGAGCTTGCTCAGAAGAAAAGAACTGTGCTTCCTACACACACGGGCCATATCTAGTGCAACTCTGCTTAGGAAACTGACAAGAACAGTAGCTCCTCTTCAGTCCATTACACTGTACTTGCTGGGTACAGACACGAGTGCTATTTGCTCTGTATATGGCAATGGTATCGCAATAGTGACTTTCCTTACCGAAACAAACTCTTGCTCTTAGGACCAGAAACTGCATGGGATTCAACTCCTTTTCTGACTAGGAAACAAACACTAGCTCGCCTTACAAAAAACACACTCTGCTTTTGAGAAAAGAGCACTCTTCTACTCAACTGAGTTTCCTATGGGGTCCGAAAAGAGAGCTGGCTCAAAACAAAAGACTGTGCTTCCTACACACACGGGCCATATCTAGTTCAACTCTTCTTAGGAAACTGACAAGAACAGTAGATCCTCTTCAGTCCAATACACTGTACAAGCTGGGAACAGACGCCAGTGCCATTTGCCCTGTGTATGACAATGGGAGTGCAATAGTGACTCTTCTTACCAGAAAACAACTCTTGCTCGTAGGAATAGAAACTGCATGTGATTCAACTCCATTTAGGACTGGGAAACAAACGCTAGTTCGCCTTACAAGAAACACACTCTGCTTTTGAGAAAAGGGCACTCTTCTACTCTACTGTGTTTCTTATGGGGTCCGAACAGTGAGCTTGCTCAGAACAAAAGAACTGTGCTTTCTACACACACGGGCCATATCTAGTTCAACTCTCCTTAGGAAACTGACAAGAGCAGTAGAGTAGCTTCTCTTCAGTCCAATACACTGTACTTGCTGGGAACAGACGCGAGTGCTATTTGCACTAAGTGTGGCAATGGGAGCGCAATAGTGACTTTCCTTACCAGAAAACAACTCTTGCTCGTATGACCAGAAACTGCAAGGGGTTCAACTCCATTTCTGACTGGGAAACAAACACTAGCTCGCCTTACAAGAAACACACTATCCTTTTGAGAAAAGAGCACTCTTCTACTCTACTGTGTTTCCATATGATCCGAACAGTGAGCTTGCTCAGAGGAAAAGAACTGTGCTTCCTACACACACGGACCATATCTAGTTCAACTCTGCTTAGGAAACTGACAAGAACAGTAGCTCCAATTCAGTCCAATACACTGTACTTGCTGGGAACAGACACTAGTGCTATATGCACTGTGTATGGCAATGGGAGCACAATAGTGACTTTCCTTACCAGAAAACAACTCTTGCTCGTAGGACCAAAAACTGCATGTGATTCAACTTCATTTAGGACTGGGAAACAAACGCTAGCTCGCCTTACAAGAAACACACTCTGCTTTAGAGAAAAGAGCACTCATCTACTCTACTGTGTTTCCTGTAGTGCCAGTAGAGTGAGCTTGCTCAGAAAATAAGAACTGTGCTTCCTACACACACGGGCCATATCTAGTTCAACTCTGCTTAGGAAACTGACAAGAACAGTAGCTCCTCTTCAGTCCAATACACTGTACTTGCTGCGAACAGACGCCAGTGCTATTTGCACTGTGTATGGCAATGGGAGCACAATAGTGACTATTCTTACCAGAAAACAACTCTTGCTCGTAGGACCAGACTGCATGGGATTCAACTCCGTTTAGGACTGGGAAACGAACGCTAGTTCACCTTACAAGAAACACAATATGCTTTTGAGAAAAGAGCACTCTTCTACTCTAATGTGTTTCCTAAGTGGTCCGAACAGTGAGCTTGCTCTGAACAAAAGAACTGTGCTTCCTACACACATGGGCCATATCTAGTTCAACTCTGCTTAGGAAACTGACAAGAACAGTGGCTCCTGTTCAGTCCAATACACTGTACTTGCTGGGAACAGACGTGAGTGCTATTTGCACTGTGTATGGCAATGGAACGCAATAGTGACTCTTCTTACGAGAAAACAAATCTTGCTCGTAGGACCAGAAACTGCATGTGATTCAACTCCATTTAGGACTGGGAAACAAACGCTAGCTCGCCTTACTAGAAACACACTCTGCTTTTGAGAAACGAGCACTCTTCTACTCTACTGTGTTTCCTATGGTGTCTGAACAGTGAGCTTGCTCAGAACAAAAGAACTGTGCTTCCTACACACACGGGCTATATCTAGTTCAACTCTCCTTAGGAAACTGACAAGTGCAGTAGCTCCTCTTCAGTCCAATACACTGTAGTTGCTGGGAACAGACGCGAGTGCAATTTGCACTGTGCATGGCAATCGGAGCACAATAGTGACTCTTCTTAACAGAAAAAATCTCTTGCTCGTAGGACCAGAAACTGCATGGTGTTCAACTCCATTTAGGAAGGAGAAACAAACACAAGCTCTCCTTACAAGAAACACACTCTGCTTTTGAGAAAAGAGCACTCTTCTACTCTACTGCCTTTCCATATGATCCGAACAGTGAGCTTGCTCAGAACAAAAGAACTGTGCTTCCTACACAAAAGCGCCATATCTAGTTCAACTCTGCTTAGGAAACTGACAAGAACAGTAGATCCTCTTCAGTCCAATACACTGTACATGCTGGGAACAGACGCCAGTTCTTTTTGCCCTGTGTATGACAATGGGACCGCAATAGTGACTCTTCTTACCAGAAAACAACTCTTGCTCGTAGGACCAGACTGCATGGGATTCAACTCCGTTTAGGGCTGGGAAATGAACGCTAGTTCGCCTTACAAGAAACACAATATGCTTTTGAGAAAAGAGCACTCTTCTACTCTAATGTGTTTCCTAAGTGGTCCGAACAGTGAGCTTGCTCAGAACAAAAGAACTGTGCTTCCTACACACATGGGCCATATCTAGTTCAACTCTGCTTAGTAAACTGACAAGAACAGTAGCTCCTCTTCAGTCCAATACACTGTATTTGCTGGGAACAGACAAGAGTGCTATTTTCATTGTGTATGGCAATAGGAGCGCAATAGTGACTCTTCTTACCAGAAAACAACTCTTGCTCATACGATCAGAAACTGCATGTGACTAAAATCCATTTAGGACTGGGAAACAAACGCTAGCTCACCTTACAAGAAACACACTCTGCTTTTGAGAAAAGAGCACTCTTCTACTCTACTGTGTTTCCTATAGAGCCAGAAGAGTGAGCTTGCTCAAAACAAAAGAACTGTGCTTCCTACACACACGTGCCATATCTAGTTCAACTCTGCTTAGGAAACTGACGAGAACAGTGGCTCCTCTTCAGTCCAATACACTGTACTTGCTGGGAACAGATGTGAGTGCTATTTGCACTGTGTATGGCAATGGAACGCAATAGTGACTCTTCTTACCAGAAAACAACTCTTGCTCATATGACCAGAAACTGCATGTGACTAAAATCCATTTAGGACTGGAAACAAACACTAGCTCACCTTACAAGAAACACACTCTGCTTTTGATAAAAGAGCACTCTTCTACTCTACCGTGTTAACTGTAGGGCCAGAACAGTGAGCTTGCTCAGAACAAAAGAACTGTGCTTCCTACACACACGGGCCATATCTGGTTCAACTCTTCTTAGAAAACTGACAAGAACAGTAGCTCCTCTTCAGTCCAATACACTGCACTTGCTGCGAACAGACGCAAGTGCTATTTGCACTGTGTATGGCAATGGGATCGCAATAGTGACGTTCCTTACCAGAAAACAAGTCTTGCTCATAGGACCAGAAACTGCATGTGATTCAACTTCATTTAGGACTGGGAAACAAATGCTAGCTCGCCTTACAAGAAACACAATCTGCTTTTGAGAAAAGGGCACTCTTCTACTCTACTGTGTTTCCTATGGGGTCCGAACACTGAGCTTGCTCAGAAGAAAAGAACTGTGCTTCCTACACACACGGGCCATATCTAGTTCAACTCTGCTTAGGAAACTGACAAGAACAGTAGCTCCTCTTCAGTCCATTACACTGTACTTGCTGGGTACAGACACGAGTGCTATTTGCTCTGTATATGGCAATGGGATCGCAATAGTGACTTTCCTTACCAGAAAACAACTCTTGCTCGTAGGACCAGAAACTGCATGGGATTCAACTCCTTTTCTGACTAGGAAACAAACACTAGCTCGCCTTACAAAAAACACACTCTGCTTTTGAGAAAAGAGCACTCTTCTACTCAACTGTGTTTCCTATGGGGTCCGAACAGAGAGCTGGCTCAAAACAAAAGAACTGTGCTTCCTACACACACGGGCCATATCTAGTTCAACTCTGCTTAGGAAACTGACAAGAACAGTAGATCCTCTTCAGTCCAATACACTGTACAAGCTGGGAACAGACGCCAGTGCCATTTGCCCTGTGTATGACAATGGGAGCGCAATAGTGACTCTTCTTACCAGAAAACAACTCTTGCTCGTAGGACCAGAAACTGCATGGGATTCAACTCCATTTCTGACTGGGAAACAAACACTAGCTCGCCTTACAAGAAACACAATCTGCTTTTGAGAAAAGAGCACTCTTCTACTCTACAGTGTTTCCATATGGTCTGAACAGTGAGCTTGCTCAGAACAAAAGAACTGTGCTTCCTACACACACGGGCCGTATCTAGTTCAACTCTGCTTAGGAAACTGACAGAAACAGTGGCTCCTCTTCAGTCCAATACACTGTACTTGCTGGGAACAGACGCTAGTGCTATATGCACTATCTATGGCAATGGGAGCTCAATAGTGACTTTCCTTACCAGAAAACAACCCTTGCTCATAGGACCAAAAACTGCATGTGCTCAACTTCATTTAGGACTGGGAAACAAACGCTAGCTTACCTTAAAAGAAACAAACTCTGCTTTTGAGAAAAGAGCACTCTTCTATCTACTGTGTTTCCATATGGTCCGAACAGTGAGCTTGCTCAGAACAAAAGAACTGTGCTTCCTAAACACACGGGCCATATCTAGTTCAACTCTGCTTAGGAAACTGACAAGAACAGTAGATCCTCTTCAGTCCAATACACTGTACAAGCTGGGAACAGACGCGAGTGCTATTTGCACTAAGTGTGGCAATGGGAGCGCAATAGTGACTTTCCTTACCAGAAAACAACTCTTGCTCGTATGACCAGAAACTGCATGGGGTTCAACTCCATTTCTGACTGGGAAACAAACACTAGCTCGCCTTACAAGAAACACACTATCCTTTTGAGAAAAGAGCACTCTTCTACTCTACTGTGTTTCCATATGGTCCGAACAGTGAGCTTGCTCAGAAGAAAAGAACTGTGCTTCCTACACACACGGGCCATATCTAGTTCAACTCTGCTTAGGAAACTGACAAGAACAGTAGCTCCTATTCAATCCAATACACTGTACTTGCTGGGAACAGACGCGAGTGCTATTTGCACTGTGTATGGCAATGGGAGCACAATAGTGACTCTTCTTAACAGAAAAAAAACTCTTGCTCGTAGGACCAGAACCTGCATGGGATTCAACTCCATTTCTGACTGGGAAACAAACACTAGCTGGCCTTACAAGAAACACACTCTGCTTTTGAGAAAAGAGCACTCTTCTACTCTACTGTGTTTCCATATGGTCCGAACAGTGAGCTTGCTCAGAAGAAAAGAACTGTGCTTCCTACACACACGGGCCATATCTAGTTCAACTCTGCTTAGGAAACTGACAAGAACAGTAGCTCCTCTTCAGACCAATACACTGTACTTGTTGGAAGCAGACATGAGTGCTATTTGCACTGTGTATGTCAAAGGGAGCGCAATAGTGACTTTCCTTACCAGAAAACAACTCTTGCTCCTAGGACAAGAAACTGCATGTGATTCAACTCCATTTAGGACTTGGAAACAAACGCTAGCTCGCCTTACAGGAAACACCCTCTGCTTATGAGAAAAGAGCACTCTTCTACTCTACTGTGTTACCTATAGGGCCAGAACAGTGAGCTTGCTCAGAACAAAAGAACTGTGCTTCCTACACACGGCCCATATCTAGTTCCATTCTGCTTAGGAAACTGACAAGAACAGTAGAACTCTTCAGTCCAATACACTGTACATGCTGGGAACAGACGCCAGTGCTATTTGCCCTGTGTATGAAAATGGGAGCCCAATAGTGACTCTTCTTACCAGAAAACAACTCTTGCCTGTAGGACCAGAAACTGCATGGGATTCAACTCCATTGAGGACAGGAAAACAAACGCTAGTTCGCCTTACAAGAAACACAATCTTCTTTTGAGAAAAGAGCACTCTTGTACTCTAATGTGTTTCGTATGGGGTCCGAACAGTTAGCTTGCTCAGAACAAAAGAACTGTGCTACATACACACATGCGCCATATCTAGTTCAACTCTGCTTAGGAAACTGACAAGAACAGTAGATCCTCTTCAGTCCAATACAATGTACTTGCTGTGAACAGACGCCAGGGCTATTTGCACTGTGTACGGCAATGGTAGCACAATAGTGACTCTTCTTACCAGAAAACAACTCTTGCTCGTAGGAATAGAAACTGCATGTGATTCAACTCCATTTAGGACTGGGAAACAAATGCTAACTCGCCTTACAAGAAACACACTCTACTTTTGAGAAAAGAGCTCTCTTCTACGCTACTGTGTTTCCTATAGACCCAGAACAGTGAGCTTGCTCAGAACAAAAGAACTGTGCTTTCTACACACACGGGCCATATCTACTTCAATTCTTTTTAGGAAACTGACAAGAACAGTAGATCCTCTTCAGTCCAATACACTGTACATGCTGGGAACAGATGCTAGTGCTATTGGCCCCGTGTATGACAATGGGAACGCAATAGTGACTCTTCTTACCAGAAAACAACTCTTGCTCGTAGGAGCAGATTCTGCATGGGATTCAACTTCATTTAGGACTGGAAAACAAACGCCAGCTCACCTTATAAAAAACACACTCTGCTTTTGAGAAAAGAGCACTCTTCTTATCTCCTGTGTTTCCTATAGGGCCAGAACAGTGAGCTTGCTCAAAACAAAAAAACTGTGCTTCCTACACACACGGGACCTATCTAATTCAATACTGCTTAGAAAACTGACAAGAACAGTAGATCCTCTTCAGTCCAATACACTGTACTTGCTGGGAACAGATGCGAGTGCTATTTGCACTGTGTATGGCAATGGGAGCGCAATAGTGACTCTTCTTACCAGAAAACAACTCTTGCTCATTGGACTAGTAACTATATGTGATTCAACTAAATTTAGGACTGGGAAACAAATGCTAGCTCGCCTTACGAGAAAAACACTCTGCTTTTGAGAAAAGGGCACTCTTCTACTCTACTGTGTTTCCTACGGGGTCCAAACAGTGAGCTTGCTCAGAACAAAAGAACTGTGCTTCCTACACATGGGCCATATCTAGTTCAACTCTCCTTAGGAAACTGAGAAGTGCAGTAGCTCCTCTCCAGTCCAATACACTGTACTTGCTGGGAACAGACGTGAGTGCTATATGCACTATGTATGGCAATGGGAGCGCAATAGTGACTTTCCTTACCAGAAAACAACCCTTGCTCGTAGGACCAAAAACTGCATGTGATTCAATTCCATTTAGGACTGGGAAACAAACGCTAGCAGGCTTACAAGAAACAAACTCTGCTTTTGAGAAAAGGGCACTCTTCTACTCTACTGTGTTTCCTATGAGGTCTGAACAGTGAGCTTGCTCAGAAGAAAAGAACTGTGCTTCCTACACACACGGGCCATATCTAGTTCAACTCTCCTTAGGAAACTGACAAGTGCAGTAGCTCCTCTTCAGTCCAATACACTGTACTTGCTGGGAACAGACGCTAGTGCTATATGCACTATGTATGGCAATGGGAACGCAATAGTGACTTTCCTTACCAGAAAACAACCCTTGCTCATAGGACCAAAAACTGCATGTGACTCAACTTGATTTAGGACTGGGAAACAAACGCTAGCTTACCTTAAAAGAAACACACTCTGCTTTTGAGAAAAGAGCACTCTTCTTCCCTACAGTGTTTCCTATAGGGCCAGAACAGTGAGCTTGCTCAGAACAAAAGAACTGTGCTTCCTACACACACGGGCCATATCTAGTTCAACTCTGCTTAGGAAACTGAAAAGAACAGTAGCTCCTGTTCAGTCCAATACACTGTACTTGCTGGGAACAGACGTGAGTGCTATTTGCACTGTGTATGGCAAAGGGAGCACAATAGTTACTCTTCTTAACAGAAAAAAACTCTTGCTCGTAGGACCAGAACCTGCATGGGATTCAACTCCATTTCTGACTGGGAAAAAACCACTAGCTCGCCTTACCAGAAACACACTCTGCTTTTGAGAAAAGAGCACTCTTCTACTCTACTGGGTTTCCTATGGGGTCTGAACAGTGAGCTTGCTCAGAACAAAAGAACTGTGCTTCCTACACACACGGGCCATATCTAGTTCAACTCTACTTAGGAAACTGACAAGAACAGTAGCTCCTCTTCAGTCCATTGCACTGTACTTCCTGGGAACAGAAACGAGTGCTATTTGCTCTGTGTATGGTAATGGGATCGCAATAGTGACTTTCCTTACCAGAAAACAACTCTTGCTCGTAGGACCAGAAACTGCATGGGATTCAACTCCTTTTCTGACTGGGAAACAAACACTAGCTCGCCTTACAAGAAACACACTCTGCTTTTGAGAAAAGAGCACTCTTCTACTCTACTGTGTTTCCATGTGGTCCGAACAGTGAGCTTGCTCAAAACAAAAGAACTGTGCTTCCTACACAGGGGCCATATCTAGTTCAAGTCTGCTTAGGAAACTGACAAGAACAGTAGCTCCTCTTCAGTCCAATACACTGTACTTGCTGCGAAGAGACGCCAGTGCTATTTGCACTGTGTATGGCAATGGGAGCGCAATAGTGACTCTTCTTACCAGAAAACAACTCTTGCTCATAGGAATAGAAACTGTATGTGATTCAACTCCATTTAGGACTTGGAAACATACGTTAGCTCGCCTTACAAGAAACACACTCTGCTTATGAGAAAAGAGCACTCTTCTACTGTACTGTTTTACCTATAGGGCCAGATCAGTGAGCTTGCTCAGAACAAAAGAACTGTGCTTAATACACACAGGGCCATATCTAGTTCCATTCTGCTTAGGAAACTGACAAGAACAGTAGATCTTCTTCAGTCCAATACACTGTACATCCTGGGAACAGACGCCAGTGCTGACAATGTGTATGACAATGGGAGCCCAATAGTGACTCTTCTTACCAGAAAACAACTCTTGCTAGTAGGAACAGATACTGCATGGGATTCAACTCCATTGAGGACTGGAAAACAAACGCTAGTTCACCTTACCAGAAACACAATATACTTTTGAGAAAAGAGCACTCTTCTATTCTAATGTGTTTCCTATGGGGTCCTAACAGTGAGCTTGCTCAGAACAAAAGAACTGTGCTACATACACAGATGCACCATATCTAGTTCAACTCTGCTTAGGAAACTGACAAGAACAGTAGCTCCTCTTCAGTCCAATACACTGTACTAGTTGCGAACAGACGCCAGTGCTATTTGCACTGTGTATGGCAATGGGAGCGCAATAGTGACTCTTCTTACCATAAAACAACTCTTGCTCGTAGGAATAGAAACTGCATGTGATTCAACTCCATTTAGGACTGGGAAACAAACACTAGCTCGCCTTACAAGAAACACACTCTACTTTGGAGAAAAGAGCACTCTTCTTCTCTATTGTGTTTCCAATAGGGCCAGAACAGTGAGCTTGCTCAGAAGAAAAGAACTGTGCTTCCTGCACACACGGGCCATATCTAGTTCAACTCTGCTTAGGAAACTGACAAGAACAGTGGCTCCTCTTCAGTCCAATACAGTGTACTTGCTGGGAACAGACGTGAGTGCTATTTGCACTGTGTATGGCAATGGGAACCCAATAGTGACTCTTCTTACCAGAAAACAAGTCTTGCTCGTAGGATCAGAAACTGCATGGGATTCAACTCCATTTAAGACTGGGAAACAAATGCTAGCTCGCCTTACAAGAAACACACTCTGCTTTTGAGAAAAGAGCACTCTTCTTCTCTACTGTGTTTCCTATAGGCCCAGAACAGTGAGCTTGCTCAGAACAAAAGAACTGTGCTTCCTACACACACGGGCCATATCTAGTTCAATTCTGCTTAGGAAGCTGACAAGAACAGTAGATCCTCTTCAGTCCAATACAATGTACATGCTGGGAACAGTCGACAGTGCTATTTGCCCTGTTCATGACAATGGGAGTGCAATAGTGACTCTTCTTACCAGAAAACAACTCTTGCTCATAGGACCAGAATCTGCATGTGATTCAACTCCATTTAGGAATGGAAAACAAACGCTAGCTCGCCTTACAAGAAACACACTCTGCTTTTGAGAAAAGGGCACTCTTCTACTCTACTGTTTTTCCTATGGGGTCCGAACAGTGAGCTTGCTCAGAACAAAAGAACTGTGCTTCCTACACACATGGGCCATATCTAGTACAACTCTCCTTAGAAAACTGACAAGAGCAGTAGCTCCTCTTCAGTCCAATACACTGTACTTGCAGGGAACAGACACGAGTGCTGTTTGCACTATGTATGGCAATGGGAGCGCAATAGTGACTTTCCTTACCAGAAAACAACTCTTGCTCGTAGGACCAAAAACGGCATGTGACTCAACTTCATTTAGGAGTGGGAAACAAACGCTAGCTCACCTTACAAGAAACACACTCTGCTTTTGAGGAAAGAGCACTCTTCTTCTCTACTGTGTTTCCTATAGGGCCAGTACAGTGAGCTTGCTCAGAACAAGAGAACTGTGCTTCCTACACACAGGGGCCATATCTAGTTAAACTCTTCTTAGGAAACTGACAAGAACAGTAGCTCCTGTTCTGTCCAATACACTGTACTTGCTGGGAACAGACGCGAGTGCTATTTGTACTGTATATGACAATGGGAGCACAACAGTGACTCTTCTTAACAAAAAAATCTCTTGCTCATAGGACCAGAAACTACCTGGGGTTCAACTCCATTTCTGACTGGGAAACAAACACTAGCTCGCCTTACAAGAAACATACTCTGCTTTTGAGAAAAGAGCACTCTTCTACTCTACTGTGTTTCCATATGGTCCTAACAGTGAGCTTGCTCAGAACAAAAGAACTGTGCGTCCTACACACACGGGCCATATCTAGTTCAACTCTGCTTAGGAAACTGACAAGAGCAGTAGCTCCTCCTCAGTCCAATACACTATACTTGCCTGAAACAGACGCGAATGCTATTTGCACTATGTATGGCAATGGGAGTGCAATAGTGACTTTCCTTAACAAGAAACAACTCTTGCGCGTAGGACCAGAAACTGCATGGGACTGAATCCTTTTCTGACTGGGAAACAAACACTAGCTTGCCTTACAAGAAACACACTCTGCTTTTGAGAAAAGAGCACTCTTCTACTCAACTGTGTTTCCTATGGGGTCTGAACAGAGAGCTGGCTAAGAACAAAAGAACTGTGCTTCCTACACAACGGCCATATCTACTTCAATTCTGCTTAGGAAACTGACAAGAACAGTGTCTCCTCTTCAGTCCAATACACTGTACTTGCTGGGAACAGACTTGAGTGCTATTTGCACTGTGTATGGCAATGGGAACGCAATAGTGACTCTCTTACAAGAACAATCTTGCTCGTAGGACCAGAAACTGCATGGGATTCACCTCCATTTAGGACTGGGAAACAAACGCCAGCTCGCCTTACAAGAAACACACTCTGCTATTGAGAAAAGAGCACTCTTCTACTCTAGTGTGTTAACTATAGGGCCAGAACAGTGAGCTTGCTCAGAACAAAAGAACTGTGCTTCCTACACACAGGGACATATCTAGTTCAATTCTGCTTAGGAAACTGACAAGAATAGTAGATCCTCTTCAGTCCAATACACTGTACATGCTGGGAACAGACGCCAGTGCTATTTGCCCTGTGTATGGCAGTGGGAGCGCAATAGTGACTCTCCTTACGAAAGAAAACTCTTGCTCGTAGAAATAGAAAGTGCATGTGATTCAACTCCATTTAGGACTGGGAAACAAACGCTAGCTCGCCTTACAAGAAACACACTCTGCTTTTGAGAAAAGAGCACTCTTCTACTATACTGTGTTTCCATATGGTCTGAACAGTGAGCTTGCTCAGAACAAAAGAACTGTGCTGCCTACACACACGGGCTATATCTAGTTCAACTCTGCTTAGGAAACTGACAAGAACAGTAGCTCCTCTTCAGTCCAATACACTGTACTTGCAGGGAACAGACGCGAGTGCTATTTGCACTATGTATGGCAATGGGAGCGCAATAGTGACTTTATTTTCAAGAAAACAACTCTTGCTCGAGGGACCAAAAACTGCATGTGACTCAACTTCATTTAGGACTGGGAAACCAACGCTAGCTCACCTAAAAAAAGAAACACACTCTGCTTTTGAGAAAAGAGCACTCTTCTACTCTACTGTGTTTCCATATGGTCCGAACAGTGAGCTTGCTCAGAACAAAAGAACAGTGCTTCCTACACACATGGGCCATATCTATTTCAACTCTGCTTAGGAAACTGACAAGAGCAGTAGCTCCTCTTCAGTCCAATACACTGTACTTGCCTGAAACAGACGCAAATGCTATTTACAATATGTATGGCAATGGGAGCGCAATAGTGACTTTCCTTACCAGAAAACAACTCTTGCGCTTAGGACCAGAAACTGCATGTGATTCAACTCCATTTAGGACTGGGAAATAAATGCTAGCTCGCCTTACAAGAAACACACTCTGCTTTTGAGAAAAGAGCACTCTTCTACTCTACTGTTTTTCCTACGGGGTCCGAACAGTGAGCTTGCTCAGAACAAAAGAACTGTGCTTCCTACACACACGGGCCATATCTAGTTCAACTCTGCTTAGGAAACTGACAAGAACATTAGCTCCTCTTCAGACCAATACACTGTACTTGTTGGAAGCAGACACGAGTGCTATTTCCACTGTGTATATCAATGGGAACGCAATAGTGACTTTCCTTACCAGAAAACAACCCTTGCTCGTAGGACCAAAAACTGCATGTGATTCAATTCCATTTAGGACTGGGAAACAAACGCTAGCAGGCTTACAAGAAACAAACTCTGCTTTTGAGAAAAGGGCACTCTTCTACTCTACTGTGTTTCCTATGAGGTCTGAACAGTGAGCTTGCTCAGAAGAAAAGAACTGTGCTTCCTACACACACGGGCCATATCTAGTTCAACTCTCCTTAGGAAACTGACAAGTGCAGTAGCTCCTCTTCAGTCCAATACACTGTACTTGCTGGGAACAGACGCTAGTGCTATATGCACTATGTATGGCAATGGGAACGCAATAGTGACTTTCCTTACCAGAAAACAACCCTTGCTCATAGGACCAAAAACTGCATGTGACTCAACTTGATTTAGGACTGGGAAACAAACGCTAGCTTACCTTAAAAGAAACACACTCTGCTTTTGAGAAAAGAGCACTCTTCTTCTCTACAGTGTTTCCTATAGGGCCAGAACAGTGAGCTTGCTCAGAACAAAAGAACTGTGCTTCCTACACACACGGGCCATATCTAGTTCAACTCTGCTTAGGAAACTGAAAAGAACAGTAGCTCCTGTTCAGTCCAATACACTGTACTTGCTGGGAACAGACGTGAGTGCTATTTGCACTGTGTATGGCAAAGGGAGCACAATAGTTACTCTTCTTACCAGAAAACAACTCTTGCTCGTAGGACCAGAACCTGCATGGGATTCAACTCCATTTCTGACTGGGAAAAAACCACTAGCTCGCCTTACCAGAAACACACTCTGCTTTTGAGAAAAGAGCACTCTTCTACTCTACTGGGTTTCCTATGGGGTCTGAACAGTGAGCTTGCTCAGAACAAAAGAACTGTGCTTCCTACACACACGGGCCATATCTAGTTCAACTCTACTTAGGAAACTGACAAGAACAGTAGCTCCTCTTCAGTCCATTGCACTGAACTTCCTGGGAACAGAAACGAGTGCTATTTGCTCTGTTTATGGTAATGGGATCGCAATAGTGACTTTCCTTACCAGAAAACAACTCTTGCTCGTAGGACCAGAAACTGCATAGGATTCAACTCCTTTTCTGACTGGGAAACAAACACTAGCTCGCCTTACAAGAAACACACTCTGCTTTTGAGAAAAGAGCACTCTTCTACTCTACTGTGTTTCCATGTGGTCCGAACAGTGAGCTTGCTCAAAACAAAAGAACTGTGCTTCCTACACAGGGGCCATATCTAGTTCAAGTCTGCTTAGGAAACTGACAAGAACAGTAGCTCCTCTTCAGTCCAATACACTGTACTTGCTGCGAAGAGACGCCAGTGCTATTTGCACTGTGTATGGCAATGGGAGCGCAATAGTGACTCTTCTTACCAGAAAACAACTCTTGCTCATAGGAATAGAAACTGTATGTGATTCAACTCCATTTAGGACTTGGAAACATACGTTAGCTCGCCTTACAAGAAACACACTCTGCTTATGAGAAAAGAGCACTCTTCTACTGTACTGTTTTACCTATAGGGCCAGATCAGTGAGCTTGCTCAGAACAAAAGAACTGTGCTTAATACACACAGGGCCATATCTAGTTCCATTCTGCTTAGGAAACTGACAAGAACAGTAGATCTTCTTCAGTCCAATACACTGTACATCCTGGGAACAGACGCCAGTGCTGACAATGTGTATGACAATGGGAGCCCAATAGTGACTCTTCTTACCAGAAAACAACTCTTGCTAGTAGGAACAGATACTGCATGGGATTCAACTCCATTGAGGACTGGAAAACAAACGCTAGTTCACCTTACCAGAAACACAATATACTTTTGAGAAAAGAGCACTCTTCTATTCTAATGTGTTTCCTATGGGGTCCTAACAGTGAGCTTGCTCAGAACAAAAGAACTGTGCTACATACACAGATGCACCATATCTAGTTCAACTCTGCTTAGGAAACTGACAAGAACAGTAGCTCCTCTTCAGTCCAATACACTGTACTAGTTGCGAACAGACGCCAGTGCTATTTGCACTGTGTATGGCAATGGGAGCGCAATAGTGACTCTTCTTACCATAAAACAACTCTTGCTCATAGGAATAGAAACTGCATGTGATTCAACTCCATTTAGGACTGGGAAACAAACACTAGCTCGCCTTACAAGAAACACACTCTACTTTTGAGAAAAGAGCACTCTTCTTCTCTATTGTGTTTCCAATAGGGCCAGAACAGTGAGCTTGCTCAGAAGAAAAGAACTGTGCTTCCTGCACACACGGGCCATATCTAGTTCAACTCTGCTTAGGAAACTGACAAGAACAGTGGCTCCTCTTCAGTCCAATACAGTGTACTTGCTGGGAACAGACGTGAGTGCTATTTGCACTGTGTATGGCAATGGGAACCCAATAGTGACTCTTCTTACCAGAAAACAAGTCTTGCTCGTAGGATCAGAAACTGCATGGGATTCAACTCCATTTAAGACTGGGAAACAAATGCTAGCTCGCCTTACAAGAAACACACTCTGCTTTTGAGAAAAGAGCACTCTTCTTCTCTACTGTGTTTCCTATAGGCCCAGAACAGTGAGCTTGCTCAGAACAAAAGAACTGTGCTTCCTACACACACGGGCCATATCTAGTTCAATTCTGCTTAGGAAGCTGACAAGAACAGTAGATCCTCTTCAGTCCAATACAATGTACATGCTGGGAACAGTCGACAGTGCTATTTGCCCTGTTCATGACAATGGGAGTGCAATAGTGACTCTTCTTACCAGAAAACAACTCTTGCTCATAGGACCAGAATCTGCATGTGATTCAACTCCATTTAGGAATGGAAAACAAACGCTAGCTCGCCTTACAAGAAACACACTCTGCTTTTGAGAAAAGGGCACTCTTCTACTCTACTGTTTTTCCTATGGGGTCCGAACAGTGAGCTTGCTCAGAACAAAAGAACTGTGCTTCCTACACACATGGGCCATATCTAGTACAACTCTCCTTAGAAAACTGACAAGAGCAGTAGCTCCTCTTCAGTCCAATACACTGTACTTGCAGGGAACAGACACGAGTGCTGTTTGCACTATGTATGGCAATGGGAGCGCATTAGGGACTTTCCTTACCAGAAAACAACTCTTGCTCGTAGGACCAAAAACGGCATGTGACTCAACTTCATTTAGGAGTGGGAAACAAACGCTAGCTCACCTTACAAGAAACACACTCTGCTTTTGAGGAAAGAGCACTCTTCTTCTCTACTGTGTTTCCTATAGGGCCAGTACAGTGAGCTTGCTCAGAACAAGAGAACTGTGCTTCCTACACACAGGGGCCATATCTAGTTAAACTCTTCTTAGGAAACTGACAAGAACAGTAGCTCCTGTTCTGTCCAATACACTGTACTTGCTGGGAACAGACGCGAGTGCTATTTGTACTGTATATGACAATGGGAGCACAACAGTGACTCTTCTTAACAAAAAAATCTCTTGCTCATAGGACCAGAAACTGCCTGGGGTTCAACTCCATTTCTGACTGGGAAACAAACACTAGCTCGCCTTACAAGAAACACACTCTGCTTTTGAGAAAAGAGCACTCTTCTACTCTACTGTGTTTCCATATGGTCCTAACAGTGAGCTTGCTCAGAACAAAAGAACTGTGCGTCCTACACACACGGGCCATATCTAGTTCAACTCTGCTTAGGAAACTGACAAGAGCAGTAGCTCCTCCTCAGTCCAATACACTATACTTGCCTGAAACAGACGCGAATGCTATTTGCACTATGTATGGCAATGGGAGTGCAATAGTGACTTTCCTTAACAAGAAACAACTCTTGCGCGTAGGACCAGAAACTGCATGGGACTGAATCCTTTTCTGACTGGGAAACAAACACTAGCTTGCCTTACAAGAAACACACTCTGCTTTTGAGAAAAGAGCACTCTTCTACTCAACTGTGTTTCCTATGGGGTCCGAACAGAGAGCTGGCTCAGAACAAAAGAACTGTGCTTCCTACACAACGGCCATATCTACTTCAATTCTGCTTAGGAAACTGACAAGAACAGTGTCTCCTCTTCAGTCCAATACACTGTACTTGCTGGGAACAGACTTGAGTGCTATTTGCACTGTGTATGGCAATGGGAACGCAATAGTGACTCTCTTACAAGAACAATCTTGCTCGTAGGACCAGAAACTGCATGGGATTCACCTCCATTTAGGACTGGGAAACAAACGCCAGCTCGCCTTACAAGAAACACACTCTGCTATTGAGAAAAGAGCACTCTTCTACTCTAGTGTGTTAACTATAGGGCCAGAACAGTGAGCTTGCTCAGAACAAAAGAACTGTGCTTCCTACACACAGGGACATATCTAGTTCAATTCTGCTTAGGAAACTGACAAGAATAGTAGATCCTCTTCAGTCCAATACACTGTACATGCTGGGAACAGACGCCAGTGCTATTTGCCCTGTGTATGGCAGTGGGAGCACAATAGTGACTCTCCTTACGAAAGAAAACTCTTGCTCGTAGAAATAGAAAGTGCATGTGATTCAACTCCATTTAGGACTGGGAAACAAACGCTAGCTCGCCTTACAAGAAACACACTCTGCTTTTGAGAAAAGAGCACTCTTCTACTATACTGTGTTTCCATATGGTCTGAACAGTGAGCTTGCTCAGAACAAAAGAACTGTGCTTCCTACACACACGGGCTATATCTAGTTCAACTCTGCTTAGGAAACTGACAAGAACAGTAGCTCCTCCTCAGTCCAATACACTGTACTTGCTGGGAACAGACGTGAGTGCTATTTGCACTGTGTATGGCAATGGGAACGCAATAGTGACTCTTCTTACCAGAAAACAACTCTTGCTTGTAGGACCAGAAACTGCATAGGATTCAACTCCATTTAGGACTGGGAAACAAATGCTAGCTCGCCTTACAAGGAACACACTCTGCTTTTGAGAAAAGAGCACTCTTCTACTCTACTGTGTTTCCTATGGGGTCCGAACAGAGAGCTGGCTCAGAACAAAAGAACTGTGCTTCCTACATACACCGGCCATATCTAGTTCAACTCTGCTTAGGAAACTGAAAAGAACAGTAGATCCTCTTCAGTCCAATACACTGTACATGCTGGGAACAGACGCCAGTGCTATTTGCCCTGTGTATGACAATGGGAGCACATAGTGACTCTTCTTACCAGAAAACAACTCTTGCTCGTAGGACCAGAAACTGCATGGGATTCAACTCCATTTCGGACTGGGAAACTAACGCTAATTCTCCTTACAAGAAACACAATCTGCTTTTGAGAAAAGAGTACTCTTCTACTCTAATGTGTTTCCTATGGGGTCTGAACAGTGAGCTTGCTCAGAACAAAAGAACTGTGCTTCCTACACACACGGGCCATATCTAGTTCAACTCTGCTTAGGAAACTTACAAGAACAGTAGCTCCTCTTCAGACCAATACACTGTACTTGTTGGAAGCAAACACGAGTGCTATTTGCACTGTGTATGTCAATGGGAGCACATAGTGACTCATCTACCCAGAAAACAACTCTTGCTCATAGGACCAGAAACTGCTTGCGATTCAACTCCATTTAGGACTGGGAAATAAACGCTAGCTCGCCTTACAAGAAACACACTCTGCTTTTGAGAAAAGGGCACGCTTCTACTCTACTGTGTTTCCTATGGGGTCCGAACAGTGAGCTTTCTCAGAACAAAAGAACTGTGCTTCCTACACACACGGGCCATATCTAGTACAACTCTCCTTAGGAAACTGAGAAGAGCAGTAGCTCCTCTTCAGTCCAATACACTGTACTTCCTGGGAACAGACGCCAGTGCTATTTGCCCTGTGTATGACAATGGGAGCCCAATAGTGACTCTTCTTACCAGAAAACAACTCTTGCTCATAGGACCAGAAACTGCTTGTGATTCAACTCCATTTAGGACTGGGAAACAAACGCTAGCTCGCCTTACAAGAAACACACTCTGCTTTTGAGAAAAGGGCACTCTTCTACTCTACTGTGTTTCCTATGGGGTCCGAACAGTGAGCTTGCTCAGAACAAAAGAACTGTGCTTTCTACACACACGGGCCATATCTAGTCCAACTCTCCTTAGGAAACTGACAAGAGCAGTAGCTCCTCTTCAGTCCAATACACTGTACTTGCAGGGAACAGACGCGAGTGCTATTTGCACTATGTATGGCAATGGGAGCGCAATAGTGACTTTATTTTCAAGAAAACAACTCTTGCTCGAGGGACCAAAAACTGCATGTGACTCAACTTCATTTAGGACTGGGAAACCAACGCTAGCTCACCTAAAAAAAGAAACACACTCTGCTTTTGAGAAAAGAGCACTCTTCTACTCTACTGTGTTTCCATATGGTCCGAACAGTGAGCTTGCTCAGAACAAAAGAACAGTGCTTCCTACACACATGGGCCATATCTATTTCAACTCTGCTTAGGAAACTGACAAGAGCAGTAGCTCCTCTTCAGTCCAATACACTGTACTTGCCTGAAACAGACGCAAATGCTATTTACAATATGTATGGCAATGGGAGCGCAATAGTGACTTTCCTTACCAGAAAACAACTCTTGCGCTTAGGACCAGAAACTGCATGTGATTCAACTCCATTTAGGACTGGGAAATAAATGCTAGCTCGCCTTACAAGAAACACACTCTGCTTTTGAGAAAAGAGCACTCTTCTACTCTACTGTTTTTCCTACGGGGTCCGAACAGTGAGCTTGCTCAGAGCAAAAGAACTGTGCTTCCTACACACACGGGCCATATCTAGTTCAACTCTGCTTAGGAAACTGACAAGAACATTAGCTCCTCTTCAGACCAATACACTGTACTTGTTGGAAGCAGACACGAGTGCTATTTCCACTGTGTATGTCAATGGGAACGCAATAGTGACTTTCCTTACCAGAAAACAACTCTTGCTCCTAGGACCAGAAACTGATGTGATTCAACTCCATTTAGAACTTGGAAACAAACGCTAGCTCGCCTTATAAGAAACACACTCTGCTTATGAGAAAAGTGCACTCTTCTACTCTACTGTGTTACCTATAGGGCCAGAACAGTGAGCTTGCTCAGAACAAAAGAACTGTGCTTCCTACACACAGGGCCAAATCTAGTTCCATTCTGCTTAGGAAACTGACAAGAACAGTAGATCCTCTTCAGTCCAATACACTGTACATGCTGGGAACAGACGCCAGTGCTATTTGCCCTGTGTATGTCAATGGGGGCCCAATAGTGACTCTTCTTACAGAAAACAACTCTTGCTCATAGGACCAGAAACTGCTTGTGATTCAACTCCATTTAGGACTGGGAAACAAACGCTAGCTCGCCTTACAAGAAACACTCTCTGCTTTTGAGAAAAGGGCACTCTTCTACTCTACAGTGTTTCCTATGGGGTCCGAACAGTGAGCTTGCTCAGAACAAAAGAACTGTGCTTCCTACACACACGGGCCATATCTAGTACAACTCTCCTTAGGAAACTGACAAGAGCAGTAGCTCCTATTCAGTCCAATACACTGTACTTGCAGGGAACAGATGCGAGTGCTATTTGTTTTCTGTATGGTAATAGGATCGCAATAGTGACTTTCCTTACCAGAAAACAACTCTTGCTCGTAGGACCAGAAACTGCATGGGATTCTACTCCTTTTCTGACTGGGAAACAAACACTAGCTCGCCATACAAGAAACACACTCTGCTTTTGAGAAAAGAGCACTCTTCTACTCTACTGTGTTTCCATATGGTCCGAACAGTGAGCTTGCTCAGAACAAAAGAACTGTGCTTCCTACACACACGGGCCATATCTAGTTCAACTCTGATTAGGATACTGACAAGAGCAGTAGCTCCTCTTCAGTCCAATAAACTGTACTTGTTGGAAGCAGACACAAGTGCTATTTGCACTGTGTATGTCAATTGGAGCACAATAGTGACTTTCCTTACCAGAAAACAACTCTTGCTTCTAGGACCAGAAACTGCATGTGATTCAACTCCATTTAGGACTTGAAAACAAACGGTAGCTTGCCTTACAAGAAACACACACTGCTTATGAGAAAAGAGCACTCTTCTACTCTACTCTGTTACCTATAGGGCCAGAACAGTGAGCTTGCTCAGAATAAAATAACTGGGCTTCCTACACACAGGGCCATATCTAGCTCCATTCTGCTTAGGAAACTGACAAGAACAGTAGATCCTCTTCAGTCCAATACACTGTACATGCTGGGAACAGACGCCAGTGCTATTTGCCCTGTGTATGACAATGGGTGCGCAATAGTGACTCTTCTTAACAGAAAAAAACTCTTGCTCGTAGGACCAGAAACTGCATGGGATTCAACCAATTTCTGACTGGGAAACAAACACTAGCTCGCCTTACAAGAAACACACTCTGCTTTTGAGATAAGAACACTCTTCTACTCTACTGTGTTTCCATATGGTCCGAGCAGTGAGCTTGCTCAGAACAAAAGAACTGTGCTTCCTACACACACGGGCCATATCTAGTTCAACTCTGCTTAGGAAACTGTCAAGAATAGTACCTCCTCTTCAGTCCATTACACTGTACTTGCTGGGAACAGACTTGAGTGCTATTTGCACTGTGTATGGCAATGGGAGCGCAATAGTGACTCTTCTTACCAGAAAACAACTCTTGCTCGTAGGACCAGAACCTGCATGGGATTCAAGTCCATTTAGGACTGGGAAACAAACGCTAGATCGCCTTACAAGAAACACTCTCTACTTTTGAGAAAAGAGCACTCTTCTACTCTACTGTGTTTCCTATAGGCCCAGAACAGTGAGCTTGCTCAGAACAAAAGAACTGTGGTTCCTACACACACGGGCCATATCTAGTTCAATTCTGCTTAGGAAACTGACAAGAGCAGTAGCTCCTCTTCAGTCCAATACACTGTACTTGCAGGGAACAGACGCGAGTGCTATTTGCACTATGTATGGCAATGGGAGCGCAATAGTGACATTCCTTACCAGAAAACAACTCTTGCTCATAGGACCAAGAACTGCATGTGACTCAACTTCATTTAGGAGTGGGAAACAAATGCTAGCTCACCTTACAAGAAACACACTCTGCTTTTGAGAAAAGAGCACTCTTCTCTACTGTGTTTCCTATAGGGCCAGTACAGTGAGCTTGCTCAGAACAAGAGAACTGTGCTTCCTACACACACGGGCCATATCTAGTTCAACTCTGCTTAGGAAACTGACAAGAACAGTAGCTCCTGTTCTGTCCAATACACTGTACATGCTGGGAACAGACGCCAGTGCTATTTGCCCTGTGTATGAAAATGGGAGCGCAATAGTGACTCTTCTTACCAGAAAACAACTCTTGCTCGTAGGACCAGAAACTGCATGGGATTCAACCAATTTCTGACTGGGAAACAAACACTAGCTCGCTTTACAAGAAACACACTCTGCTTTTGAGAAAATAGCACTCTTCTACTCTACTGTGTTTCCATATGGTCCGAACAGTGAGCTTGCTCAGAACAAAAGAACTGTGCTTCCTACACACAGGGCCATATATAGTTCCATTCTGCTTAGGAAACTGACAAGAACAGTAGATCCTCTTCAGTCCAATACACTGTACATGCTAGGAACAGACGCCCGTGCTATTTGCCCTGTGTATGACAATGGGAGCCCAATAGTGACTCTTCTTACCATAAAACAACTCTTGCTCGTAGGACCAGAAACTGCATGGGATTCAACTCCATTTCTGACTTGGAAACAAACACTAGCTTGCCTTACAAGAAACATACTCTGCTTTTGAGAAAAGAGCACTCTTCTACTCAACTGTGTTACCTATAGGGCCAGGACATTGAGCTTGCTCAGAACAAAAGAACTGTGCTTCCTACACACAGGGCCAAATCTAGTTCCATTCTGCTTAGGAAACTGACAAGAGCAGTAGATCCTCTTCAGTCCAATACACTGTACATGCTGGGAACAGACGCCAGTGCTATTTGCCCTGTGTGTGACAATGGGAGCCCAATAGTGACTCTTCTTACAATAAAACAACTCTTGCTCGTAGGACCAGATACTGCATTGGATTCAACTCCATTGAGGACTGGAAATCAAATGCTGTTCACCTTACAAGAAACACAATCTACTTTTGAGAAAAGAGCACTCTTCTACTCTAATGTGTTTCCTAAGGGGTCCGAACAGTGAGCTTGCTCAGAACAAAAGAACTGTACTACATACACACATGCGCCATATCTAGTTCAACTCTGCTTAGGAAACTGACAGGAACAGTAGCTCCCCTTCAGTACAATACACTGTACTAGTTGCGAACAGACGCCAGTGCTATTTGCACTGTGTATGGCAATGAAAGCGCAATAGTGACTCTTCTTACCAGAAAACAACTCTTGCTTGTAGGACCAGAAACTGCATGGGATTCAACTCCATTTAGGACTGGGAAACAAACGCTAGCTCGCCTTACAAGAAACACACTCTACTTTTGAGAAAAGAGCACTCTTCTACTCTACTGTGTTTCCTATGGGGTCCGAACAGTGAGCTTGCTCAGAACAAAACAACTGTGCTTCCTACACACACGGGCCATATCTAGTTAAACTCCGCTTAGGAAACTGACAAGAACAGTAAATCCTCTTCAGTCCAATACACTGTCCTTGCTGGGAACAGACGCGAGTGCTATTTGCACCTTATATGGCAATGGAAGCCCGATAGTGTCTTTCCTTACCAGAAAACAACTCTTGCTCATAGGACCAGAAACTGCATGGGAGACAACTCCAATTAGGACTGTAATACAAACGCTAGCTCACCTTACAAGAAACACACTCTGCATTTGAGAAAAGAGCACTCTTCTTCTCTACTGTTTTTCCTATAGGGCCAGTACAGTAAGCTTGCTCAGAACAAAAGAACTGTGCTTCCTACACACACGGGCCATATCTATTTCAACTCTGCTTAGGAAACTGACAAGAACAGTAGCTCCTCTTCAGTCCAATACTCTGTACTTGCTGCAAAGATGAGAGTGCTATTTTCACTGTGTATGGCAATGGGAGCACAATAGTGACTCTTCTTACCAGAAAACAACTCTTGCTCGTAGGAATATAAACTGCATGTGATTCAACTCCATTTAGGACTGGGAAACAAACGCTAGCTCGCCTTACAAGAACCACACTCTGCTTTTGAGAAAAGGGCACTCTTCTACTTTACTGTGTTTTCTATGGGGTCCGAACAGTGAGCTTGCTCAGAACAAAAGGACTGTGCTTCCTACACACACGGGCCATATCTAGTTGAACTCTCCTTAGGAAACTTACAAGAGCAGTAGCTCCTCTTCAGTCCAATACACTCTACTTGCTGGGAACAGACGCCAGTTCTATTTTCACTATGTATGGCAATGGGAGCGCAATAGTGACTTTCCTTACCAGAAAACAACTCTAGCTCTTAGGACCAAAAACTGCATGTGACTCAACTACATTTAGGACTGGGAAACAAACGCTAGCTCGACTTACAAGAAACACACGCTGATTTTGACAAAAGAGCACTCTTCTACTCCATTGTCTTTCCTATATGCCCAGAACAGTGAGCTTGCTCAGAACAAAAGAACTGTGCTTCCTACACACACACGCCATATCTAGTTCAACTCTGCTTAGGAAACTGACAAGAACAATAGATCCTCTTCAGTCCAATACACTGTACATGCTGGGAACAGACGCCAGTGCTATTTGCCCTGTGTATGACAATGGGAGCGCAATAGTGACTCTTCTTACCAGAAAACAACTCTTGCTCGTAGGACCAGACTGCGTGGGATTCTACTCTATTTAGGACTGGGAAATAAATGCTAGATCGCCTTACAAGAAACACAATCTGCTTTTGAGAAAAGAGCACTCTTCTACTATAATGTGTTTCCTATGGGGTCCGAACAGTGAGCTTGCTCAGAACAAAAGAACTGTGCTTCCTACACACATGGGCCATATCTAGTTCAACTCTGCTTAGGAAACTGACAAGAACAGTAGATCCTCTTCATTCCAATAAACTGTACATGCTGGGAACAGACGCCAGTGCTATTTGCCCTGTGTATGAAAATGGGAACTCAATAGTGACTCTTCTTACCAGAAAACAACTCTTGCTCACAGCACCAGAAGCTGCATGTGATTCAACTCCATTTAGGACTGGGAAACAAACTCTACCTCGCCTTACAAGAAACACACTCTGCTTTTGAGAAAAGAGCACTCTTCTACTCTTCTGTGTTTCCTATACGCCCAGAACAGTGAGCTTTCTCAGAACAAAAGAACTGTGCTTCCTACACACACGGGCCATATCTAGTTCAATTCTGCTTAGGAAACTGACAAGAACAGTAGATCCTCTTCTGTCCAATACACTGTACATGCTGGGAACAGACGCCAGTGCTTTTTGCCCTGTGTATGACAATGGGAACTCAATAGTGTCTCTTCTTACCAGAAAACAACTCTTGCTCATAGGACCAGAAACTGCATGTGATTCAACTCCATCTAGGACTGGGAAACAAACGCTAGTTCACCTTACAAGAAACACAATCTTCTTTTGAGAAAAGAGCACTCTTCTACTCTACTGTGTTTCCTATGGGGTCAGAACAGTGAGCTTGCTCAGAACAAAAGAACTGTGCTTCCTACACACACGGGCCATATCTAGTTCAACTCTGCTTAGGAAACTGACAAGAACAGTAGCTCCTCTTCAGTCCAATACACTGTACTTGCTGGGAACAGATGCGAGTGCTATTTGCACTGTGTATGGCAATGGGAGCACAATAGTGACTCCTCTTACCAGAAAACAACTCTTGCTCGTAGGACCAGAAACTGCATGGGGTTCAACTCCATTTCTGACTGGGAAACAAACAATAGCTCGCCTTACAAGAAACACACTCTCCTTTTGAGAAAAGAGCACTCTTGTACTCTACTGTGTTTCCATATGGTCCAACAGTGAGCTTTTTCAGAACAAAAGAACTGTGCTTACTACACACGCGGGGCATATCTAGTTCAACTCTGCTTAGGAAACTGACAAGAGCAGTAGCTTCTCTTCAGTCCAATACACTGTACTTGCTGGAAACAGACGGGAATGCTATTTGCACTATGTATGGTAATGGGAGCACAATAGTGACTTTCCTTACCAGAAAACAACCCTTGCGCATAGGACCAGAAACTGCATGTGATTCAACTAAATTTAGGACTGGGAAACAAACGCTAGCTCGCCTTACAAGAAACACACTCTACTTTTGAGAAAAGAGCACTCTTCTACTCTACTGTGTTTCCTATGGGGTCCGAACAGTGAGCTTGCTCAGAACAAAACAACTGTGCTTCCTACACACACGGGCCATATCTAGTTAAACTCCGCTTAGGAAACTGACAAGAACAGTAAATCCTCTTCAGTCCAATACACTGTCCTTGCTGGGAACAGACGCGAGTGCTATTTGCACCTTATATGGCAATGGAAGCCCGATAGTGTCTTTCCTTACCAGAAAACAACTCTTGCTCATAGGACCAGAAACTGCATGGGAGACAACTCCAATTAGGACTGGATAACAAACGCTAGCTCACCTTACAAGAAACACACTCTGCATTTGAGAAAAGAGCACTCTTCTTCTCTACTGTTTTTCCTATAGGGCCAGTACAGTAAGCTTGCTCAGAACAAAAGAACTGTGCTTCCTACACACACGGGCCATATCTATTTCAACTCTGCTTAGGAAACTGACAAGAACAGTAGCTCCTGTTCAGTCCAATACACTGTACTTGCTGGGAACAGACGCGAGGGCTATTTGCACTGTGTATGGCAATGGGAGCACAATAGTGACTCTTCTTACCAGAAAACAACTCTTGTTTGTAGGACCAGAAACTACATGGGGTTCAACTCCATTTCTGACTGGGAAACAAACACTAGCTCGCCTTACAAGAAACACACTCTGCTTTTGAGAAAAGAGCACTCTCCTACTCTACTGTGTTTCCATATGGTCCGAACAGTGAGCTTGCTCAGAACAGAAGAACTGTGCTTCCTATACACACGGGCCATATCTAGTTCAACTCTCCTTAGGAAACTGACAAGAGCAGTAGCTCCTCTTTAGTCCAATACACTGTACTTGCTGGAAACCAACGCGAATGCTATTTGTACTATGTAGGGCAATGGGAGCGCAATAGTGACTTTCCTTACCAGAAAACAACTCCTGCGCATAGGACATGAAACTGCATGTGATTCAACTCCATTTAAGACTGGGAAACAAACGCTAGCTCGCCTTACAAGAAACACTCTCTTCTTTTGAGAAAAGATCACTCTTCTACTCTACAGTGTTTCCTATGAGTTCCGAACATTGAGCTTGCTCAGAACAAAAGAACTGTGCTTCCTACACACACGGGCCATATCTAGTTCAACTCTGCTTAGGAAACTGACAAGAACAGTATCTCCTCTTCAGTCCAATACACTGTCCTTGCTGGGAACAGACGCGAGTGCTATTTGCACTGTATATGGCAATGGGAGCGCAATAGTGACTTTCCTTACCAGAAAACAACTCTTGCTCGTAGGACCAGAAACTGCATGGGATTCAACTCCAATTAGGACTGGGAAACAAACGCTAGTTGCCCTTACAAGAAACACACCCTGCTTTTGAGAAAAGAGCACTCTTCCACTCTACTGTGGTTCCTATGGGGTCCGAACAGTGAGCTTGCTCAGAAAAAAAGAACTGTGCTTCCTACACACATGATCCATATCTACTTCAACTCTCCATAGGAAAATGACAAGAATAGTAGCCCCTCTTCAGTCCAATACACTGTACTTGCTGGGAACAGACGCCAGTGATATTTGCACTGTGTATGGCATTGGGACCGCAATAGTGACTCTTCTTACCAGAAAACAACTCTTGCTCGTTGGAATAGAAACTGCATGTGATTCAACTCCATTTCTGACTGGGAAACAAACGCTATTTCGCCTTACAAAAAACACACTCTACTTTTGAGAAAAGAGCACTCTTCTACTCTACTGTGTTTCCTATAGGGCCAGAACAGTGAGCTTGCTCAGAACAAAAGAAATGTGCTTGTTACACAGACAGGCCATATCTACTTCAAGTCTGCTTAGGACACTGACAAGAACAGTAGCTCCTCTTCAGTCCAATACACTGTACTTGCTGGGAACAGACATGAGTGCTATTTGCACTGTGTATGGCAATGTGAGCGCAATAGTGACTCTTCTTAACAGAAAACAACTCTTGCTCCTAGGACCAGAAACTGCATGTGATTCAACTCCATTTAAGACTGGGAAACAAACGCTAGCTCGCCTTACAAGAAACACACTCTGCTTTTGAGAAAAGGGCACTCTTCTACTCTACTGTGTTTCCTATGGGGTCCGAACAGTGAGCTTGCTCAGAAGAAAAGAACTGTGCTTCCTATACACACGGGCCATATCTAGTTCAACTCTCCTTAGGAAACTGACAAGAGCAGTAGCTACTCTTCAGTCCAATACACTGTGCTTGCTGGGAACAGACGCGAGTGCTATTTGCACTAAGTACGGCAATGGGAGCGCAATAGTGACTTTCCTTACCAGAAAACAACTCTTGCTCGTAGGACCCAATACTGCATGTGACTCAACTTCATTTAGGACTGGGAAACAAACGCTAGCTCACCTTACAAGAAACACACTCTGCTTTTGAGAAAAGAGCACTCTTCTTCTCTACTGTGTTTCCTATAGGGCCAGTACAGTAAGCTTGCTCAGAACAAAAGAACTGTGCTTCCTACACACACGGGCCATATCTATTTCAACTCTGCTTAGGAAACTGACAAGAACAGTAGATCCTCTTCAGTCCAATACACTGTACATGCTGGGAACAGACGCCAGTGCTTTTTGCCCTGTGCGTGACAATGGGAGCTCAATAGTGACTGTTCTTAACAGAAAAAAACTCTTGATCGTAGGACCAGAAACTGCATGGGATTCAACTCCATTTCTGACTGGGAAACAAACGCTAGCTCGCCTTACAAGAAACACACTCTACTTTTGAGAAAAGAGCACTCTTCTACACTACTGGGTTTCCATATGGTCCGAACAGTGAGCTTGCTCAGAACAGAAGAACTGTGCTTCCTACACACACGGGCCATATCTAGTTGAACTCTGCTTAGGAAACTGACAAGAACAGTAGCTCCTCTTCAGTCCAATGCACTGTACTTGCTGGGAACAGACGCCAGTGCTATTTGCACTGTGTATGGCATTGGGAGCCCAATAGTGACTCTTCCTACCAGAAAACAACTCTTGCTTGTAGGAATAGAAACTCCATGTGACTCAACTTCATTTAGGACAGGGAAACCAACGCTAGCTCACCTTGCAAGAAACACACTCTGCTTTTGAGAAAAGAGCACTCTTCTTCTCTACTGTGTTTCCTATAGGGCCAGTACAGTGAGCTTGTTCAGAACAAAAGAACTGTGCTTCCTACACACACGGGCCATATCTAATTCAACTCTGCTTAGGAAACTGACAAGAACAGTAGCTCCTGTTCAGTCGAATACACTGTACTTGCTGGGAACAGACTCAAGTGCTATTTGTACTGTGTATGGCAATGGGAACGCAATAGTGACTCTTCTTACCAGAAAACAACTCTTGCTCGTAGGACCAGAAACTGCAAGTGATTCAACTCCATTTAGGACTGGGAAACAAACGCTAGCTCGCCTTACAAGAAACACACTCTGATTTTGAGAAAAGAGCACTCTTCTACTCTACTGTGTTTCCATATGGTCCGAACAGTGAGCTTGCTCAGAACAAAAGAACTGTGCTACCTACACACACGGGCCATATCTAGTTCAACTCTGCTTAGGAAACTAACATGAGCAGTAGCTCCTCTTCAGTCCAATACACTGTACTTGCTGGTTACAGATACGAGTGCTATTTGCACTGTGTATGGCAATGGAAGAGCAATAGTGACTCTTCTTAACACAAACAACTTTTGTTCGTAGGACCAAAAACTGCATGTGATTCAACTCCATTTAGGACTGGGAAAAAACTCTAGCTCGCCTTACAAGAAACACAGTCTGCTTTTGAGAAAAGAGCAATCATCTACTCTACTGGGTCTCCTAAGGGGTCCGAACAGCGAGCTTGCTCAGAACAAAAGAACTGTGCTTTCTACACACATGGGCCATATCTAGTTCAACTCTGCTTAGGAAACTGACAAGAACAGTAGCTCCTCTTCATTCCAATACACTGTACTTGCTGCGAACAGACGCGAGTGCTATTTTCACTGTGTATGGCAATGGGAGCGCAATAGTGACTCTTCTTACCAGAAAACAACTCTTGCTCATACGACCAGAAACTACATGTCCTCAAATACATTTAGGACTGGGAAACAAGCGCTAGGTCACCTTACAAGAAACACACTCTGCTTTTGAGAAAAGAGCACTCTTCTACTATATTGTGTTTCCATATAGTCCGAACAGTGAGCTTGCTCAGAACAAAAGAACTGTGCTTCCTACACACATGGGCCATATCTAGTTGAACTGTGCTTAGGCAACTGACAAGAACAGTAGCTCCTCTTCAGTCCAATACACTGTACTTGCTGCGAACAGACATGAGTGCTATTTGCACTGTGTATGGCAATGGGAGCGCAATGGTGACTCTTCTTACCAGAAAACAACTCTTGCTCATACGACCAGAAACTGCATGTCCTCAAATATATTTAGGACTGGGAAACAAACGCTAGCTCACCTTACAAGAAACACACTCTGCTTTTAAGAAAAGAGCACTCTTCCACTCTACTGTGTTTCCTTTTTTTTTTTTTTCTTGGTTTTTCGAAACAGGGTTTCTCTGTGTAGCTTTGCGCCTTTCCTGTAACTCACTTGGTAGCCCAGGCTGGCTTCGAACTCACAAAGATCCGCCTGCCTCTGCCTCCCGAGTGCTGGGATTAAAGGCCTGCGCCACCACCTCCCGGCTCTACTGTGTTTCCTATGGGGTCCGAACAGTGAGCTTGCTCAGAACAAAAGAACTGTGCTTCCTACACACACGGGCCATATCTAGTTCAACTCTGCTTAGCAAACTGACAAGTGCAGTAGCTCCTCTTCAGTCCAATACACTGTACTTGCTGGGAACAGACGTGAGTGCTATTTTCACTGTATATGGCGATAGGAGCGCAATAGTGACTCTTCTTACAAGAAAACAACTCTTGCTCATAGGACCAGAAACTGCATGTGACTAAAATCCATTTAGGACTGGGAAACAAACACTAGCTCACCTTACAAGAAACTCACTCTGCTTTTGAGAAAAGAGCACTTTTCTACTCTACCGTGTTAACTATAGGGCCAGAACAGTGAGCGTGCTCAGAACAAAAGAACTGTGCTTCCTACACACACGGGCCATATCTGGTTCAACTCTTCTTGGGAAACTGACAAGAACAGTAGCTCCTCTTCAGTCCAATACACTGTTCTTGCTGCGAACAGACCCCAGTGCTATTTGCACTGTGTATGGCAATGGGAGCGCAATAGTGACTTTCCTTACCAGAAAACAACTCTTGCTCATAGGACCAGAAACTGCATGTGATTCAACTCCATTTAGGACTGGGAAACAAACGCTAACTCACCTTACAACAAACACTCTCTGCTTTTGAGGAAAGAGCACTCATCTACTCTACTGCGTTTCCTATGGGGTCCGAACAGTGACCTTGCTCAGAACAAAAGAACTGTGCTTCCTACACACACGGGCCATATCTAGTTCAACTCTGCTTAGGAAACTGACAAGAACAGTAGCTCCTCTTCAGTCCATTACACTGTACTTGCTGGGAACAGACACGAGTGCTATTTGCTCTGTGTATGACAATGGGATCGCAATAGTGACTCTCCTTACCAGAAAACAAATCTTGCTCATAGGACGAGAAACTGCATGGGATTCAACTCCTTTTCTGACTAGGAAACAAACACTAGCTCGCCTTACAAGAAACACACTCTGCTTTTGAGAAAAGAGCCCTCTTCTACTCAACTGTGTTTCCTATAGGGTCAGAACAGGGAGCTGGCTCAGAACAAAAGAACTGTGCTTCCTACACACACGGGCCATATCTAGTTCAACTCTGCTTAGGAAACTGACAAGAACAGTAGCTCCTCTTCAGTCCAATACTCTGTACTTGCTGCGAAGATGAGAGTGCTATTTTCACTGTGTATGGCAATGGGAGCACAATAGTGACTCTTCTTACCAGAAAAAAACTCTTGCTCGTAGGAATATAAACTGCATGTGATTCAACTCCATTTAGGACTGGGAAACAAACGCTAGCTCGCCTTACAAGAACCACACTCTGCTTTTGAGAAAAGGGCACTCTTCTACTTTACTGTGTTTTCTATGGGGTCCGAACAGTGAGCTTGCTCAGAACAAAAGGACTGTGCTTCCTACACACACGGGCCATATCTAGTTGAACTCTCCTTAGGAAACTTACAAGAGCAGTAGCTCCTCTTCAGTCCAATACACTCTACTTGCTGGGAACAGACGCCAGTTCTATTTGCACTATGTATGGCAATGGGAGCGCAATAGTGACTTTCCTTACCAGAAAACAACTCTAGCTCTTAGGACCAAAAACTGCATGTGACTCAACTACATTTAGGACTGGGAAACAAATGCTAGCTCGACTTACAAGAAACACACGCTGATTTTGACAAAAGAGCACTCTTCTACTCCATTGTCTTTCCTATATGCCCAGAACAGTGAGCTTGCTCAGAACAAAAGAACTGTGCTTCCTACACACACACGCCATATCTAGTTCAACTCTGCTTAGGAAACTGACAAGAACAATAGATCCTCTTCAGTCCAATACACTGTACATGCTGGGAACAGACGCCAGTGCTATTTGCCCTGTGTATGACAATGGGAGCGCAATAGTGACTCTTCTTACCAGAAAACAACTCTTGCTCGTAGGACCAGACTGCGTGGGATTCTACTCTATTTAGGACTGGGAAATAAATGCTAGATCGCCTTACAAGAAACACAATCTGCTTTTGAGAAAAGAGCACTCTTCTACTATAATGTGTTTCCTATGGGGTCCGAACAGTGAGCTTGCTCAGAACAAAAGAACTGTGCTTCCTACACACATGGGCCATATCTAGTTCAACTCTGCTTAGGAAACTGACAAGAACAGTAGATCCTCTTCATTCCAATAAACTGTACATGCTGGGAACAGACGCCAGTGCTATTTGCCCTGTGTATGACAATGGGAACTCAATAGTGACTCTTCTTACCAGAAAACAACTCTTGCTCACAGCACCAGAAGCTGCATGTGATTCAACTCCATTTAGGACTGGGAAACAAACTCTACCTCGCCTTACAAGAAACACACTCTGCTTTTGAGAAAAGAGCACTCTTCTACTCTTCTGTGTTTCCTATACGCCCAGAACAGTGAGCTTTCTCAGAACAAAAGAACTGTGCTTCCTACACACACGGGCCATATCTAGTTCAATTCTGCTTAGGAAACTGACAAGAACAGTAGATCCTCTTCTGTCCAATACACTGTACATGCTGGGAACAGACGCCAGTGCTTTTTGCCCTGTGTATGACAATGGGAACTCAATAGTGTCTCTTCTTACCAGAAAACAACTCTTGCTCATAGGACCAGAAACTGCATGTGATTCAACTCCATCTAGGACTGGGAAACAAACGCTAGTTCACCTTACAAGAAACACAATCTTCTTTTGAGAAAAGAGCACTCTTCTACTCTACTGTTTTTCCTATGGGGTCAGAACAGTGAGCTTGCTCAGAACAAAAGAACTGTGCTTCCTACACACACGGGCCATATCTAGTTCAACTCTGCTTAGGAAACTGACAAGAACAGTAGCTCCTCTTCAGTCCAATACACTGTACTTGCTGGGAACAGATGCGAGTGCTATTTGCACTGTGTATGGCAATGGGAGCACAATAGTGACTCCTCTTACCAGAAAACAACTCTTGCTCGTAGGACCAGAAACTGCATGGGGTTCAACTCCATTTCTGACTGGGAAACAAACAATAGCTCGCCTTACAAGAAACACACTCTCCTTTTGAGAAAAGAGCACTCTTCTACTCTACTGTGTTTCCATATGGTCCAACAGTGAGCTTTTTCAGAACAAAAGAATTGTGCTTACTACACACGCGGGGCATATCTAGTTCAACTCTGCTTAGGAAACTGACAAGAGCAGTAGCTTCTCTTCAGTCCAATACACTGTACTTGCTGGAAACAGACTGGAATGCTATTTGCACTATGTATGGTAATGGGAGCACAATAGTGACTTTCCTTACCAGAAAACAACCCTTGCGCGTAGGACCAGAAACTGCATGTGATTCAACTAAATTTAGGACTGGGAAACAAACGCTAGCTCGCCTTACAAGAAACACACTCTACTTTTGAGAAAAGAGCACTCTTCTACTCTACTGTGTTTCCTATGGGGTCCGAACAGTGAGCTTGCTCAGAACAAAACAACTGTGCTTCCTACACACACGGGCCATATCTAGTTAAACTCCGCTTAGGAAACTGACAAGAACAGTAAATCCTCTTCAGTCCAATACACTGTCCTTGCTGGGAACAGACGCGAGTGCTATTTGCACCTTATATGGCAATGGAAGCCCGATAGTGTCTTTCCTTACCAGAAAACAACTCTTGCTCATAGGACCAGAAACTGCATGGGAGACAACTCCAATTAGGACTGGATAACAAACGCTAGCTCACCTTACAAGAAACACACTCTGCATTTGAGAAAAGAGCACTCTTCTTTTCTACAGTTTTTCCTATAGGGCCAGTACAGTAAGCTTGCTCAGAACAAAAGAACTGCGCTTCCTACACACATGGGCCATATCTATTTCAACTCTGCTTAGGAAACTGACAAGAACAGTAGCTCCTGTTCAGTCCAATACACTGTACTTGCTGGGAACAGACGCGAGGGCTATTTGCACTGTGTATGGCAATGGGAGCACAATAGTGACTCTTCTTACCAGAAAACAACTCTTGTTTGTAGGACCAGAAACTGCATGGGGTTCAACTCCATTTCTGACTGGGAAACAAACACTAGCTCGCCTTACAAGAAACACACTCTGCTTTTGAGAAAAGAGCACTCTCCTACTCTACTGTGTTTCCATATGGTCCGAACAGTGAGCTTGCTCAGAACAGAAGAACTGTGCTTCCTATACACACGGGCCATATCTAGTTCAACTCTCCTTAGGAAACTGACAAGAGCAGTAGCTCCTCTTTAGTCCAATACACTGTACTTGCTGGAAACCAACGCGAATGCTATTTGTACTATGTAGGGCAATGGGAGCGCAATAGTGACTTTCCTTACCAGAAAACAACTCCTGCGCATAGGACATGAAACTGCATGTGATTCAACTCCATTTAAGACTGGGAAACAAACGCTAGCTCGCCTTACAAGAAACACTCTCTTCTTTTGAGAAAAGATCACTCTTCTACTCTACAGTGTTTCCTATGAGTTCCGAACATTGAGCTTGCTCAGAACAAAAGAACTGTGCTTCCTACACACACGGGCCATATCTAGTTCAACTCTGCTTAGGAAACTGACAAGAACAGTATCTCCTCTTCAGTCCAATACACTGTCCTTGCTGGGAACAGACGCGAGTGCTATTTGCACTGTATATGGCAATGGGAGCGCAATAGTGACTTTCCTTACCAGAAAACAACTCTTGCTCGTAGGACCAGAAACTGCATGGGATTCAACTCCAATTAGGACTGGGAAACAAACGCTAGTTGCCCTTACAAGAAACACACCCTGCTTTTGAGAAAAGAGCACTCTTCCACTCTACTGTGGTTCCTATGGGGTCCGAACAGTGAGCTTGCTCAGAAAAAAAGAACTGTGCTTCCTACACACATGATCCATATCTACTTCAACTCTCCATAGGAAAATGACAAGAATAGTAGCCCCTCTTCAGTCCAATACACTGTACTTGCTGGGAACAGACGCCAGTGATATTTGCACTGTGTATGGCATTGGGACCGCAATAGTGACTCTTCTTACCAGAAAACAACTCTTGCTCGTTGGAATAGAAACTGCATGTGATTCAACTCCATTTCTGACTGGGAAACAAACGCTATTTCGCCTTACAAAAAACACACTCTACTTTTGAGAAAAGAGCACTCTTCTACTCTACTGTGTTTCCTATAGGGCCAGAACAGTGAGCTTGCTCAGAACAAAAGAAATGTGCTTGTTACACAGACAGGCCATATCTACTTCAAGTCTGCTTAGGACACTGACAAGAACAGTAGCTCCTCTTCAGTCCAATACACTGTACTTGCTGGGAACAGACATGAGTGCTATTTGCACTGTGTATGGCAATGTGAGCGCAATAGTGACTCTTCTTAACAGAAAACAACTCTTGCTCCTAGGACCAGAAACTGCATGTGATTCAACTCCATTTAAGACTGGGAAACAAACGCTAGCTCGCCTTACAAGAAACACACTCTGCTTTTGAGAAAAGGGCACTCTTCTACTCTACTGTGTTTCCTATGGGGTCCGAACAGTGAGCTTGCTCAGAAGAAAAGAACTGTGCTTCCTATACACACGGGCCATATCTAGTTCAACTCTCCTTAGGAAACTGACAAGAGCAGTAGCTACTCTTCAGTCCAATACACTGTGCTTGCTGGGAACAGACGCGAGTGCTATTTGCACTAAGTACGGCAATGGGAGCGCAATAGTGACTTTCCTTACCAGAAAACAACTCTTGCTCGTAGGACCCAATACTGCATGTGACTCAACTTCATTTAGGACTGGGAAACAAACGCTAGCTCACCTTACAAGAAACACACTCTGCTTTTGAGAAAAGAGCACTCTTCTTCTCTACTGTGTTTCCTATAGGGCCAGTACAGTAAGCTTGCTCAGAACAAAAGAACTGTGCTTCCTACACACACGGGCCATATCTATTTCAACTCTGCTTAGGAAACTGACAAGAACAGTAGATCCTCTTCAGTCCAATACACTGTACATGCTGGGAACAGACGCCAGTGCTTTTTGCCCTGTGTGTGACAATGGGAGCTCAATAGTGACTGTTCTTAACAGAAAAAAACTCTTGATCGTAGGACCAGAAACTGCATGGGATTCAACTCCATTTCTGACTGGGAAACAAACGCTAGCTCGCCTTACAAGAAACACACTCTACTTTTGAGAAAAGAGCACTCTTCTACACTACTGGGTTTCCATATGGTCCGAACAGTGAGCTTGCTCAGAACAGAAGAACTGTGCTTCCTACACACACGGGCCATATCTAGTTGAACTCTGCTTAGGAAACTGACAAGAACAGTAGCTCCTCTTCAGTCCAATGCACTGTACTTGCTGGGAACAGACGCCAGTGCTATTTGCACTGTGTATGGCATTGGGAGCCCAATAGTGACTCTTCCTACCAGAAAACAACTCTTGCTTGTAGGAATAGAAACTCCATGTGACTCAACTTCATTTAGGACAGGGAAACCAACGCTAGCTCACCTTGCAAGAAACACACTCTGCTTTTGAGAAAAGAGCACTCTTCTTCTCTACTGTGTTTCCTATAGGGCCAGTACAGTGAGCTTGTTCAGAACAAAAGAACTGTGCTTCCTACACACACGGGCCATATCTAATTCAACTCTGCTTAGGAAACTGACAAGAACAGTAGCTCCTGTTCAGTCGAATACACTGTACTTGCTGGGAACAGACTCAAGTGCTATTTGTACTGTGTATGGCAATGGGAACGCAATAGTGACTCTTCTTACCAGAAAACAACTCTTGCTCGTAGGACCAGAAACTGCAAGTGATTCAACTCCATTTAGGACTGGGAAACAAACGCTAGCTCGCCTTACAAGAAACACACTCTGATTTTGAGAAAAGAGCACTCTTCTACTCTACTGTGTTTCCATATGGTCCGAACAGTGAGCTTGCTCAGAACAAAAGAACTGTGCTACCTACACACACGGGCCATATCTAGTTCAACTCTGCTTAGGAAACTAACATGAGCAGTAGCTCCTCTTCAGTCCAATACACTGTACTTGCTGGTTACAGATACGAGTGCTATTTGCACTGTGTATGGCAATGGAAGAGCAATAGTGACTCTTCTTAACACAAACAACTTTTGTTCGTAGGACCAAAAACTGCATGTGATTCAACTCCATTTAGGACTGGGAAAAAACTCTAGCTCGCCTTACAAGAAACACAGTCTGCTTTTGAGAAAAGAGCAATCTTCTACTCTACTGGGTCTCCTAAGGGGTCCGAACAGCGAGCTTGCTCAGAACAAAAGAACTGTGCTTTCTACACACATGGGCCATATCTAGTTCAACTCTGCTTAGGAAACTGACAAGAACAGTAGCTCCTCTTCAGTCCAATACACTGTACTTGCTGCGAACAGACGCGAGTGCTATTTTCACTGTGTATGGCAATGGGAGCGCAATAGTGACTCTTCTTACCAGAAAACAACTCTTGCTCATACGACCAGAAACTACATGTCCTCAAATACATTTAGGACTGGGAAACAAGCGCTAGGTCACCTTACAAGAAACACACTCTGCTTTTGAGAAAAGAGCACTCTTCTACTATATTGTGTTTCCATATAGTCCGAACAGTGAGCTTGCTCAGAACAAAAGAACTGTGCTTCCTACACACATGGGCCATATCTAGTTGAACTGTGCTTAGGCAACTGACAAGAACAGTAGCTCCTCTTCAGTCCAATACACTGTACTTGCTGCGAACAGACATGATTGCTATTTGCACTGTGTATGGCAATGGGAGCGCAATAGTGACTCTTCTTACCAGAAAACAACTCTTGCTCATACGACCAGAAACTGCATGTCCTCAAATATATTTAGGACTGGGAAACAAACGCTAGCTCACCTTACAAGAAACACACTCTGCTTTTAAGAAAAGAGCACTCTTCTACTCTACTGTGTTTCCTTTTTTTTTTTTTTTTCTTGGTTTTTCGAAACAGGGTTTCTCTGTGTAGCTTTGCGCCTTTCCTGTAACTCACTTGGTAGCCCAGGCTGGCTTCGAACTCACAAAGATCCGCCTGCCTCTGCCTCCCGAGTGCTGGGATTAAAGGCCTGCGCCACCACCTCCCGGCTCTACTGTGTTTCCTATGGGGTCCGAACAGTGAGCTTGCTCAGAACAAAAGAACTGTGCTTCCTACACACACGGGCCATATCTAGTTCAACTCTGCTTAGCAAACTGACAAGTGCAGTAGCTCCTCTTCAGTCCAATACACTGTACTTGCTGGGAACAGACGTGAGTGCTATTTTCACTGTATATGGCGATAGGAGCGCAATAGTGACTCTTCTTACAAGAAAACAACTCTTGCTCATAGGACCAGAAACTGCATGTGACTAAAATCCATTTAGGACTGGGAAACAAACACTAGCTCACCTTACAAGAAACTCACTCTGCTTTTGAGAAAAGAGCACTTTTCTACTCTACCGTGTTAACTATAGGGCCAGAACAGTGAGCGTGCTCAGAACAAAAGAACTGTGCTTCCTACACACACGGGCCATATCTGGTTCAACTCTTCTTGGGAAACTGACAAGAACAGTAGCTCCTCTTCAGTCCAATACACTGTTCTTGCTGCGAACAGACCCCAGTGCTATTTGCACTGTGTATGGCAATGGGAGCACAATAGTGACTTTCCTTACCAGAAAACAACTCTTGCTCATAGGACCAGAAACTGCATGTGATTCAACTCCATTTAGGACTGGGAAACAAACGCTAACTCACCTTACAACAAACACTCTCTGCTTTTGAGGAAAGAGCACTCATCTACTCTACTGCGTTTCCTATGGGGTCCGAACAGTGACCTTGCTCAGAACAAAAGAACTGTGCTTCCTACACACACGGGCCATATCTAGTTCAACTCTGCTTAGGAAACTGACAAGAACAGTAGCTCCTCTTCAGTCCATTACACTGTACTTGCTGGGAACAGACACGAGTGCTATTTGCTCTGTGTATGACAATGGGATCGCAATAGTGGCTCTCCTTACCAGAAAACAAATCTTGCTCATAGGACGAGAAACTGCATGGGATTCAACTCCTTTTCTGACTAGGAAACAAACACTAGCTCGCCTTACAAGAAACACACTCTGCTTTTGAGAAAAGAGCCCTCTTCTACTCAACTGTGTTTCCTATAGGGTCAGAACAGGGAGCTGGCTCAGAACAAAAGAACTGTGCTTCCTACACACACGGGCCATATCTAGTTCAACTCTGCTTAGGAAACTGACAAGAACAGTAGCTCCTCTTCAGTTCAATACACTGTACATGCTGGGAACAGAAGCCAGTGCCATTTGCCCTGTGTATGTCAATGGGAGCGCAATAGTGACTCTTCTTACCAGAAAACATCTCTTGCTTGTAGGACCAGAAACTGCATGTGATTCAACTTCATTTTGGATTGGGAAACAAACGCTAGCTCGCCTTACAAGAAACACAATTTGCTTTTGAGAAAAGAGCACTCTTCTACTCTACTGTGTTTCCTATTGGGTCCGAACAGTGAGCTTGCACAGAACAAAAGAACTGTGCTTCCTACACACACGGGCCATATCTATTTCAACTCTGCTTGACAAGAAACTGACAAGAGCAGTAGCTCCTCTTCATTCCAATACACTGTACTTGCTGCGAACAGACGCCAGTGCTATTTGCACTGTGTAGGGCAATGGGAGCTCAATAGTGACTTTCCTTACCAGAAAACAACTCTTGCTTGTAGGAATAGAAACTGCATGTGATTCAACTCCATTTAGGACTGGGAAACAATCGCTAGCTCGCCTTGCAAGAAACACACTCTGTTTTTGAGAAAAAAGCACTCTTCTACTCTACTGTGTTTCATATAGGGCCAGAACAGTGAGCTTGCTCAGAACAAAAGAACTTTGCTTCCTACACACTCCGTCCATATCTAGTTCAACTCTGCTTAGGAAATTGACAAGAACAGTAGCTCCTCTTCAGTCCAATGCACTGTACTTGCTGGGAACAGACGTGAATGCTGTTTGCACTGTGTATGGCAATGGGAGCGCAATAGTGACTCTTCTTACCAGAAAACAACTCTTGCTCGTAGGAACAGAAACTGCATGTGATTTAACTCCATTTAGGCCTAGGAAACAAACGCTAGCTCGCCTTACATGAAACACACTCTGCTTTTGAGAAAAGAGCACTCTTAAACTCTACTGTGTTTCCTATAAGGCCAGAACAGGGAGCTTGCTCAGAACAAAAAAACTGTGCTTCCTACACACACGGGCCATATCTAGTTCAACTCTGCTTAGGAAACTGACAAGGCCAGTAGCTCCTGTTCAGTCCAATACACTGTACTTGCTGGGAACAGACGCGAGTGCTATTTGTACTGTGTATGGCAATGGGAGCACAATAGTGAATGTTCTTAACAGAAAAAAACTCTTGCTCGTAGGACCAGAAACTGCATGGGATTCAACTCCATTTCTGACTGGGAAACAAACACTAGCTTGCCTTACAAGAAACACACTCTGCTTTTGAGAAAAGAGCACTCTTCCACTCTACTATGTTTCCATATGGTCCGAACAGTGAGCTTGCTCAGAACAAAAGAACTGTGCTTCCTACACACACAGGCCATATGTAGTTCAACTCTGCTTAGGAAACTGACAAGAACAGTAGCTCTCCTTCAGTCCAATACAATGTACTTGCTGCGAACAGACGCCAGTGCTATTTGCACTGTGTATGTCAATGGGAGCACAATAGTGACTCTTCTTACCAGACAACAACTCTTGCTCGTAGGAATAGAAACTGCATGTGATTCAACTCCACTTAGGACTGGGAAACAAACGCTAGCTCGCCTTACAAGAAACACACTCTACTTTTGAGAAAAGAGCACTCTTCGACTCTACTGTGTTTCCTATAGGGCCAGAACAGTGAGATTGCTCAGAACAGAAGAACTGTGCTTCCTACACACACGGGCCATATCTAGTTTAAGTCTGCTTAGGAAACTGACAGAACAGTAGCTCCTCTTCAGTCCAATACACTGTACTTGCTGGGAACAGACGCGAGTGCTATTTGCACTGTGTATGGCAATGGGAACGCAGTAGTGACTCTTCTTACCAGAAAACAACTCTTGCTCGTAGGAAAAGAAACTGCAAGTGATTCAACTCCATTTAGCACTGGGAAACAAACGCTAGCTCGCCTTACAAGAATCACACTCTGCTTTTGAGAAAAGAGCTCTCTTCTACTCTACTGTGTTTCCTATAGGCCCAGAACAGTGAGCTTGCTCAGAACAAAAAAACTGTGCTTCCTACACACACGGGCCATATCTAGTTCTATTCTGCTTAGGAAACTGACAAGAACAGTAGATTCTCTTCAGTCCAATACACTGTACATGCTGGGAACAGACACCAGTGCTATTTGCCCTGTGTATGAAAATGGGAGCGCAATAGTGACTCTTCTTACCAGAAAACAACTCTTGCTCGTAGGACCAGAAACTGCATGGGATTCAACTTCTTTTCTGACTAGGAAACAAACACTAGCTCGTCTTACAAGAAACACACTCTGCTTTTGAGAAAAGAGCCCTCTTCTACTCAACTGTGTTTCCTATGGTGTCCGAACAGAGAGCTGGCTCAGAACAAAAGAACTGTGCTTCCTACACACACGGGCCATATCTAGTTCAACTATGCTTAGGAAACTGACAAGATCAGTAGCTCCTTTTCAGTCCTATACACTGTACTTGCTGGGAACAGACGCGAGTCCTATTTGCACTGTGTATGGCAATGGGAGCACAATAGTGACTCTTCTTAACAGAAAAAAACTCTTGCTCGTAGGACCAGAACCTGCATGGGATTCAACTCCATTTCTGACTGGGAAACAAACACTAGCTCGCCTTACAAGAAACACACTTTGCTTTTGAGAAAAGAGCACTCTTCTACTCTACTGTGTTTCCTATAGGCCCAGAACAGTGAGCTTGCTCAGAACAAAAGAACTGTGCTTCCTACACACACGGGCCATATCTAGTTCAATTCTGCTTAGGAAACTGACAAGAACAGTAGATCCTCTTCAGTCCAATACACTGTATGCTGTGGGATGTATGGCAAATGTGTTGCTAATTAATCAATAAAACACTGATTGGCCGTTGGCTAGGCAGGAAGTATAGGCGGGGCAAGGAGGAGAATAAAGCTGGGAAGTGGAAGGCTGAGTGGGAGAGACACTGCCAGCCGCCACGATGAGAAACAGCTTGTGAAGATGCCGGTAAGCCACGAGCCATGTGGCAAGGTATAGATTAATAGAAATGGATTAATTTAAGCTGTAAGAACAGTTAGCAAGAAGCCTGCCACGGCCATACAGTTTGTAACTAATTTAAGTCTCTGTGTTTACTTGGTCAGGTTTGAGTGGCTGTGGGACTGACAGGTGATAGAGATTTGTCCTGACTGTGGGCCAGGCAGGAAAACTCTAGCTACAAATGGTGTCTAACGTGGTGGCAAGAGTTTCCACCTAAAAACTGAGAAAAAAGATTATAAAACGGAGCTAAAAACAGTTCCTAATTGTCTCTCTCAAATGAGCGGCAGCTGCCGTTTTGAGCTACTGGTGGGTTTCTGGCATATGCGCTCGACCTGCAGTATGGCGAGAATGAGGCCTCTGCAAGTGGCACATTAAGCTGCATGGTGGATTTAGACTTTGCTAGTACAAAACAAAAAAAAGAGGTTTTTGGGCTACACGCTGCTTAGATAAAAGCATAGACCCACGATAGCTCCCAGAGCTGGTGGTAAACGTAGCCATGTTGAGAAGCTGTGGGCGGAGCCAGCAGCCACAGCTGCTGCAGGTTAAAGCAATAGATTCACAATAAGACAGATTCAGATGTAATAGTTTACAATGTGTGTAAAAGATACGTAGGCTTGAAAAAGACAAAAAAGGTGATATATACAGTTATAGAAAAAATACATAGTTTTAAAAAATAAAGTCTTTAAAGAGACAGTAAAATTAATATAAAAAATAAGCCATGTGAAGATGACTATTACACAGAGAATCTGGATTGTGTTGTCTTTGGGATTTTTAACTGCAGAAAAACATTTGATTGTAAAAGCTGTTGAGTTATGCCAAAATGTATATTTTAAAGGTACCTTGACTTCAAAATTTGGATATAAGGATATGTTACTTTGGAAAAAGGTCTCTGCTTTTGTTCCCACAGAAAGCCAAAGGCTATGGAATTGTTCCAGATTAAGATACATCAGGTTTGACCAGCCAAGACCCCCTGAAGGTCTCCAATGACACCATGGCCCAGATGATCCAACATCTAGAATGGTTTGAAGGCATCTGGCTCAGACAATACAGCCTCATGGACTATTCCATAATTCTAAAATTTTCTTTGTATCCCCATAAGATACAGCGCCCCCTCTCAAGCAGGAAGTAGTAAGAGAAGCTACGCCCAAATTCCCAAATTATATGTAATTATACTTTGTTAAGGTTAAAAACCTTCCTTTTTGAAAAAAAAAAGGGGGAAGTGCTGTGGGATGTATGGCAAATGTGTTGCTAATTAATCAATAAAACACTGATTGGCCATTGGCTAGGCAGGAAGTATAGGCGGGGAAAGGAGGAGAATAAAGCTGGGAAGTGGAAGGCTGAGTGGGAGAGACACTGCCAGCCGCCATGAAGAAACAGCTTGTGAAGATGCCGGTAAGCCACGAGCCATGTGGCAAGGTATAGATTAATAGAAATGGATTAATTTAAGCTGTAAGAACAGTTAGCAAGAAGCCTGCCACGGCCATACAGTTTGTAACCAATTTAAGTCTCTGTGTTTACTTGGTCGGGTTTGAGTGGCTGTGGAACTGGCAGGTGATAGAGATTTGTCCTGACTGTGGGCCAGGCAGGAAAACTCTAGCTACAACTGTACATGCTGGGAAAAGACGAAAGTGCTATTTGCCCTGTGTATGACAATGGGAGCGCAATAGTGACTCTTCTTACCAGAAAACAACTCTTGCTCATAGGACCAGAAACTGCATGTGATTCAACTCCATTTAGGACTGGGAAACAAACGGTAGCTCGCCTTACAAGAAACACACTCTGCTTTTGAGAAAAGGGCACTCTTCTACTGTACTGTGTTTCCTATGGGGTCCAAACAGTGAGCTTGCTCAGAGCAAAAGAACTGTGCTTCCTACACACGGGCCATATCTAGTACAACTCTCCTTAGGAAACTGACAAGAGCAGTAGCTCCTCTGCAGTCCAATACACTGTACTTGCTGGGAACAGACGCGAGTGCTATTTGCACTATGTATGGCAATGGGAGCGCAATAGTGACTTTCCTTACCAGAAAACAACTCTTGCTCGTAGGACCAAAAACTGCATGTGACTCAACTTCATTTAGGACTGGGAAACAAACGATAGCTTACCTTAAAAGAAACACACTCTGCTTTTGAGAAAAGAGCACTCATCTTCTCTACTGTGTTTCCTATAGGGCCAGTACAGTGAGCTTGCTCAGAACAAAAGAACTGTGCTCTCTACACACACAGGCCATATCTAGTTCAACTCTGCTTAGGAAACTGACAAGAACAGTAGCTCCTGTTCAGTCCAATACACTGTACTTGCTGGGAAAAGACGTGAGTGCTATTTGTACTGTGTATGGCAAGGGGAGCACAATAGTGACTCTTCTTACCAGAAAACAACTCTTGCTCGTAGGACCAGAAACTGCATGGGGTTCAACACCATTTCTGAGTGGGAAACAATAACTAGCTCGCCTTACAAGAAACACATTCTCCTTTTGAGAAAAGAGCACTCTTCTACTCTACTGTGTTTCCATATAGTCCAAACAGTGAGCTTGCTCAGAACAAAAGAACTGTGCTTCCTACACACATGGGCCATATCTACTTGAACTGTGCTTAGGCAACTGACAAGAACAGTAGCTCCTTTTCAGTCCAATACATTGAACTTGCTGCGAACAGACGTGAGTGCTATTTGCACTGTGTATGGCAATGGGAGCACAATAGTGACTCTTCTTACCAGAAAACAACTCTTGCTCATACGACCAGAAACTGCATGTCCTCAAATACATTTAGGACAAGAAACAAACGCTAGCTCACCTTATAAGAAACACACTCTGCTTTTGAGAAAAGAGCACTCTTCTACTCTACTGTGTTTCCTATGGGGTCCGAACAGTGAGCTTGCTCAGAACAAAAGAACTGTACTTCCTACACACACGGGCCATATCTAGTTCAACTCTGCTTAGGAAACTGACAAGAGCAGTAGCTCCTCTTCAGTCCCATACACTGTACTTGATGGGAACAGACGCGAGTGCTATTTGCACTATGTATGGCAATGGGAGCGCAATAGTGACTTTCCTTAAAAGAAAACAACTCTTGCTCGTAGGACCAAAAACTGCATGTGACTCAACTTCATTTAGGACTGGGAAACAAACACAAGTTCACCTTACAAGAAACACACTCTGATTTTGAGAAAAGAGCACTCTTCTTCTCTACTGTGTTTCCTATAGGGCCAGTACAGTGAGCTTGCTCAGAACAAAAGAACTGTGCTCTCTACACACACGGGCCATATCTAGTTCAACTCTGCTTAGGAAACTGACAAGAACAGTAGCTCCTGTTCAGTCCAATACACTGTACTTGCTGGGAACAGATGCGAGTGCTATTTGCACTGTGTATGGCAATGGGAGCACAATAGTGACTCTTCTTACCAGAAAACAACTCTTGCTCGTAGGACCAGAAACAGCATGGGGTTCAACACCATTTCTGACTGGGAAACAAACACTAGCTCGCCTTACTAGAAACACATTCTCCTTTTGAGAAAAGAGCACTCTTCTACTCTACTGTGTTTCCATATAGTCCAAACAGTGAGCTTGCTCAGAACAAAAGAACTGTGCTTCCTACACACATGGGCCATATCTAGTTGAACTGTGCTTAGGCAACTGACAAGAACAGTAGCTACTCTTCAGTCCAATACATTGAACTTGCTGCGAACAGACGTGAGTGCTATTTGCACTGTGTATGGCAATGGGAGCGCAATAGTGACTCTTCTTACCAGAAAACAACTCTTGCTCATACGACCAGAAACTGCATGTCCTCAAATACATTTAGGACTGGGAAACAAACGCTAGCTCACCTTACAAGAAACACACTCTGCTTTTGAGAAAAGAGCACTCTTCTACTCTACCGTGTTAACTATAGGGCCAGAACAGTGAGCTTGCTCAGAACAAAAGAACTGTTCTTCCTACACACACGGGCCATATCTAGTTCAACTCTGCTTAAAAAACTGACAAGTGCAGTAGCTCCTCTTCAGTCCAATACACTGTACTTGCTGGGAACAAACGTGAGTGAGTTTTTCACTGTGTATGACAATAGGAGCGCAATAGTGACTCTTCTTACAAGAAAACAACTCTTGCTCATAGACGAGAAACTGCATGTGACTAAAATCCATTTAGGAGTGGGAAACAAACACTAGCTCACCTTACAAGAAACACTCTCTGCTTTTGAGAAAAGAGCACTCATCTACTCTACTGGGTTTCCTATGGGGTCCGAACAGTGACCTTGCTCAGAACAAAAGAACTGTGCTTCCTACACACACGGGCCATATCTAGTTCTACTCTGCTTAGGAAACTGACAAGAACAGTAGCTCCTTTCAGTCCATTACACTGTACTTGCTGGGAACAGACACGAGTGCTATTTGCTCTGTGTATGACAATGGGATCGCAATAGTGACTCTCCTTACAAGAAAACAACTCTTGCTCGTAGGACCAGAAACTGCATGGGATTCAACTACATTTCGGACTGGGAAACAAACGCTAGCTCGCCTTACAAGAAACACAATCTCCTTTTGAGAAAAGAGCACTCTTCTACACTACTGTGTTTCCATATGGTCCGAACAGTGAGCTTGCTCAGAACAAAAGAACTGTGCTTCCTACACACACGGGCCATATCTAGTTCAACTCTGCTTAGGAAACTGACAAGAGGAGTAGCTCCTCTTCATTCCAATACACTGTACTTGCTGGGAAAAGACGTGAGTGCTATTTGCTCTGTGTATGGCAATGGGAACGCAATAGTGACTCTTCTTACCATAAAACAACTCTTGCTCATTGGACCAGAAACTACATGTGATTCAACTCTATTTAGGAATGGGAAACAAACGCTAGCTCGCCTTACAAGAAACACACTCTGCTTTTGAGAAAAGAGCCCTCTTCTACTCAACTGTGTTTCCTATGGTGTCCGAACAGAGAGCTGGCTCAGAACAAAAGAACTGTGCTTCCTACACACGGGCCATATCTAGTTCAACTCTGCTTAGGAAACTGACAAGAACAGTAGATCCTCTTCAGTCCAATACACTGTACATGCTGGGAACAGAAGCCAGTGCCATTTGCCCTGTGTATGTCAATGGGAGCGCAATAGTGACTCTTCTTACCAGAAAACAACTCTTGCTCGTAGGACCAGAAACTGCATGGGATTCAACTTCATTTAGGACTGGGAAACAAATGCTAGCTTGCCTTACAAGAAACACAATCTTCTTTTGAGAAAAGAGCACTCTTCTACTCTACTGTGTTTCCATATGATCCGAACAGTGAGCTTACTCAGAACAAAAGAACTGTGTTCCTACACACACGGGCCATATCTAGTTCAACTCTGCTTAGGAAACTGACAAGAACAGTAGCTCCTCTTCTTTCCAATACAATGTACTTGCTGCGAACAGACGCCAGTGCTATTTGCACTGTGTATGGCAATGGGAGCGCAATAGTGACTCTCCTTACAAGAAAACAACTCTTGCTCGTAGGACCAGAAACTGCATGGGATTCAACTCCATTTCGGACTGGGAAACAAACGCTAGCTCGCCTTACAAGAAACACAATCTCCTTTTGAGAAAAGAGCACTCTTCTACACTACTGTGTTTCCATATGGTCCGAACAGTGAGCTTGCTCAGAACAAAAGAACTGTGCTTCCTACACACACGGGCCATATCTAGTTCAACTCTGCTTAGGAAACTGACAAGAGGAGTAGCTCCTCTTCATTCCAATACACTGTACTTGCTGGGAAAAGACGTGAGTGCTATTTGCTCTGTGTATGGCAATGGGAACGCAATAGTGACTCTTCTTACCATAAAACAACTCTTGCTCATTGGACCAGAAACTACATGTGATTCAACTCTATTTAGGAATGGGAAACAAACGCTAGCTCGCCTTACAAGAAACACACTCTGCTTTTGAGAAAAGAGCCCTCTTCTACTCAACTGTGTTTCTTATGGTGTCCGAACAGAGAGCTGGCTCAGAACAAAAGAACTGTGCTTCCTACACACGGGCCATATCTAGTTCAACTCTGCTTAGGAAACTGACAAGAACAGTAGATCCTCTTCAGTCCAATACACTGTACATGATGGGAACAGAAGCCAGTGCCATTTGCCCTGTGTATGTCAATGGGAGCGCAATAGTGACTCTTCTTACCAGAAAACAACTCTTGCTCGTAGGACCAGAAACTGCATGGGATTCAACTTCATTTAGGACTGGGAAACAAATGCTAGCTTGCCTTACAAGAAACACAATCTTCTTTTGAGAAAAGAGCACTCTTCTACTCTACTGTGTTTCCATATGATCCGAACAGTGAGCTTGCTCAGAACAAAAGAACTGTGTTCCTACACACACGGGCCATATCTAGTTCAACTCTGCTTAGGAAACTGACAAGAACAGTAGCTCCTCTTCTTTCCAATACAATGTACTTGCTGCGAACAGACGCCAGTGCTATTTGCATTGTGTATGGCAATGGGAGCGCAATAGTGACTCTTCTTAACAGAAAACAACTCTTTTTTGTAGGAATAGAAACTGCATGTGATTCAACTCCTTTTAGGACTGGGAAACAATCGCTAGCTCACCTTACAAGAAACACATTCTACTTTTGAGAAAAAAGCACTCTTCTACTCTACTGTGTTTCCTATAGGGCCAGAACAGTGAGCTTGCTCAGAACAAAAGAACTGTGCTTCCTACACACACGGGCCATATCTGGTTCAACTCTTCTTAGGAAACTGACAAGAACAGTAGCTCCTCTTCCGTCCAATACACTGTACTTGCTGCAAACAGATGCGAGTGCTATTTGCACTGTGTATGATGGGAGCATAATAGTGACTCTTCTTACCAGAAAACAACTCTTGCTCGTAGGACCAGAAACTGCATGTGATGCAACTCCGTTTAGGACTGGGAAAAAAAGCTTGTTCGCCTTACAAGTAACACAATCTGCTTTTGAGAAAAGAGCACTCTTCTACTCTACTGTGTTTCCTAAAGGGCCAGAACAGTGAGCTTGCTCAGAACAAAAGAACTGTGCTTCCTACACACAGGGGCCATAAACAGTAAAACTCTGCTTAAGAAACTGACAAGAACAGTAGCTCCTCTTCAGTCCATTGCACTGTACTTGTTGGGAACAGACACGAGTGCTATTTGCTCTTTGTATGGCAATGGGATCGCAATAGTGACTCTCCTTTCCAGAAAACAACTCTTGCTCGTAGGACCAGAAACTGCATGGGATTCAACTCCATTTAGGACTGGGAAACAAACGCTAGCTCGCCTTACAAGAAACACAATCTCCTTTTGAGAAAAGAGCACTCTTCTACACTACTGTGTTTCCATATGGTCCGAACAGTGAGCTTGCTCAGAACAAAAGAACTGTGCTTCCTACACACACGGGCCATATCTAGTTCAACTCTGCTTAGGAAACTGACAAGAGGAGTAGCTCCTCTTCATTCCAATACACTGTACTTGCTGGGAAAAGACGTGAGTGCTATTTGCTCTGTGTATGGCAATGGGAACGCAATAGTGACTCTTCTTACCATAAAACAACTCTTGCTCATTGGACCAGAAACTACATGTGATTCAACTCTATTTAGGAATGGGAAACAAACGCTAGCTCGCCTTACAAGAAACACACTCTGCTTTTGAGAAAAGAGCCCTCTTCTACTCAACTGTGTTTCCTATGGTGTCCGAACAGAGAGCTGGCTCAGAACAAAAGAACTGTGCTTCCTACACACGGGCCATATCTAGTTCAACTCTGCTTAGGAAACTGACAAGAACAGTAGATCCTCTTCAGTCCAATACACTGTACATGCTGGGAACAGAAGCCAGTGCCATTTGCCCTGTGTATGTCAATGGGAGCGCAATAGTGACTCTTCTTACCAGAAAACAACTCTTGCTCGTAGGACCAGAAACTGCATGGGATTCAACTTCATTTAGGACTGGGAAACAAATGCTAGCTTGCCTTACAAGAAACACAATCTTCTTTTGAGAAAAGAGCACTCTTCTACTCTACTGTGTTTCCATATGATCCGAACAGTGAGCTTACTCAGAACAAAAGAACTGTGTTCCTACACACACGGGCCATATCTAGTTCAACTCTGCTTAGGAAACTGACAAGAACAGTAGCTCCTCTTCTTTCCAATACAATGTACTTGCTGCGAACAGACGCCAGTGCTATTTGCATTGTGTATGGCAATGGGAGCGCAATAGTGACTCTTCTTAACAGAAAACAACTCTTTTTTGTAGGAATAGAAACTGCATGTGATTCCACTCCTTTTAGGACTGGGAAACAATCGCTAGCTCACCTTACAAGAAACACATTCTACTTTTGAGAAAAAAGCACTCTTCTACTCTACTGTGTTTCCTATAGGGCCAGAACAGTGAGCTTGCTCAGAACAAAAGAACTGTGCTTCCTACACACACGGGCCATATCTGGTTCAACTCTTCTTAGGAAACTGACAAGAACAGTAGCTCCTCTTCCGTCCAATACACTGTACTTGCTGCAAACAGATGCGAGTGCTATTTGCCCTGTGTATGATGGGAGCATAATAGTGACTCTTCTTACCAGAAAACAACTCTTGCTCGTAGGACCAGAAACTGCATGTGATGCAACTCCGTTTAGGACTGGGAAAAAAAGCTTGTTCGCCTTACAAGTAACACAATCTGCTTTTGAGAAAAGAGCACTCTTCTACTCTACTGTGTTTCCTAAAGGGCCAGAACAGTGAGCTTGCTCAGAACAAAAGAACTGTGCTTCCTACACACAGGGGCCATAAACAGTAAAACTCTGCTTAAGAAACTGACAAGAACAGTAGCTCCTCTTCAGTCCATTACACTGTACTTGTTGGGAACAGACACGAGTGCTATTTGCTCTTTGTATGGCAATGGGATCGCAATAGTGACTCTCCTTTCCAGAAAACAACTCTTGCTCGTAGGACCAGAAACTGCATGGGATTCAACTCCATTTAGGACTGGGAAACAAACGCTAGCTCGCCTTACAAGAAACACAATCTCCTTTTGAGAAAAGAGCACTCTTCTACACTACTGTGTTTCCATATGATCCAAACAGTGAGCTTGCTCAGAACAAAAGAACTGTGCTTCCTACACACACGGGCCATATCTAGTTCAACTCTGCTTAGGAAACTGACAAGAGGAGTAGCTCCTCTTCATTCCAATACACTGTACTTGCTGGGAAAAGACGTGAGTGCTATTTGCTCTGTGTATGGCAATGGGAACGCAATAGTGACTCTTCTTACCATAAAACAACTCTTGCTCATTGGACCAGAAACTACATGTGATTCAACTCTATTTAGGAATGGGAAACAAACGCTAGCTCGCCTTACAAGAAACACACTCTGCTTTTGAGAAAAGAGCCCTCTTCTACTCAACTGTGTTTCCTATGGTGTCCGAACAGAGAGCTGGCTCAGAACAAAAGAACTGTGCTTCCTACACACGGGCCATATCTAGTTCAACTCTGCTTAGGAAACTGACAAGAACAGTAGATCCTCTTCAGTCCAATACACTGTACATGCTGGGAACAGAAGCCAGTGCCATTTGCCCTGTGTATGTCAATGGGAGCGCAATAGTGACTCTTCTTACCAGAAAACAACTCTTGCTCGTAGGACCAGAAACTGCATGGGATTCAACTTCATTTAGGACTGGGAAACAAATGCTAGCTTGCCTTACAAGAAACACAATCTTCTTTTGAGAAAAGAGCACTCTTCTACTCTACTGTGTTTCCATATGATCCGAACAGTGAGCTTACTCAGAACAAAAGAACTGTGTTCCTACACACACGGGCCATATCTAGTTCAACTCTGCTTAGGAAACTGACAAGAACAGTAGCTCCTCTTCTTTCCAATACAATGTACTTGCTGCGAACAGACGCCAGTGCTATTTGCATTGTGTATGGCAATGGGAGCGCAATAGTGACTCTTCTTAACAGAAAACAACTCTTTTTTGTAGGAATAGAAACTGCATGTGATTCCACTCCTTTTAGGACTGGGAAACAATCACTAGCTCACCTTACAAGAAACACATTCTACTTTTGAGAAAAAAGCACTCTTCTACTCTACTGTGTTTCCTATAGGGCCAGAACAGTGAGCTTTCTCAGAACAAAAGAACTGTGCTTCCTACACACACGGGCCATATCTGGTTCAACTCTTCTTAGGAAACTGACAAGAACAGCAGCTCCTCTTCAGTCCAATACACTGTACTTGCTGCGAACTGACGCCAGTGCTATTTGCACTGTGTATGGCAATGGGAGCGCAATAGTGACTTTCCTTACCAGAAAACAACTCTTACTCATAGGACCAGAAACTGCATGTGATTCAACTCCATTTAGGTCTGGGAAACAAACGCTAGCTCACCTTACAAGAAACACTCTCTGCTTTTGAGAAAAGAGCACTCATCTACTCTACTGGGTTTCCTATGGGGTCCGAACAGTGACCTTGCTCAGAACAAAAGAACTGTGCTTCCTACACACAGGAGCCATATCTAGTTCAACTCTGCTTAGGAAACTGACAAGAACAGTAGCTCCTCTTCAGTCCATTACACTGTACTTGCTGGGAACAGACACGAGTGCTATTTGCTCTGTGTATGACAATGGGATCGCAATAGTGACTCTCCTTACAAGAAAACAACTCTTGCTCGTAGGACCAGAAACTGCATGGGATTCAACTCCATTTCGGACTGGGAAACAAACGCTAGCTCGCCTTACAAGAAACACAATCTCCTTTTGAGAAAAGAGCACTCTTCTACACTACTGTGTTTCCATATGGTCCGAACAGTGAGCTTGCTCAGAACAAAAGAACTGTGCTTCCTACACACACGGGCCATATCTAGTTCAACTCTGCTTAGGAAACTGACAAGAGGAGTAGCTCCTCTTCATTCCAATACACTGTACTTGCTGGGAAAAGACGTGAGTGCTATTTGCTCTGTGTATGGCAATGGGAACGCAATAGTGACTCTTCTTACCATAAAACAACTCTTGCTCATTGGACCAGAAACTACATGTGATTCAACTCTATTTAGGAATGGGAAACAAACGCTAGCTCGCCTTACAAGAAACACACTCTGCTTTTGAGAAAAGAGCCCTCTTCTACTCAACTGTGTTTCGTATGGTGTCCGAACAGAGAGCTGGCTCAGAACAAAAGAACTGTGCTTCCTACACACGGGCCATATCTAGTTCAACTCTGCTTAGGAAACTGACAAGAACAGTAGATCCTCTTCAGTCCAATACACTGTACATGCTGGGAACAGAAGCCAGTGCCATTTGCCCTGTGTATGTCAATGGGAGCGCAATAGTGACTCTTCTTACCAGAAAACAACTCTTGCTCGTAGGACCAGAAACTGCATGGGATTCAACTTCATTTAGGACTGGGAAACAAATGCTAGCTTGCCTTACAAGAAACACAATCTTCTTTTGAGAAAAGAGCACTCTTCTACTCTACTGTGTTTCCATATGATCCGAACAGTGAGCTTGCTCAGAACAAAAGAACTGTGTTCCTACACACACGGGCCATATCTAGTTCAACTCTGCTTAGGAAACTGACAAGAACAGTAGCTCCTCTTCTTTCCAATACAATGTACTTGCTGCGAACAGACGCCAGTGCTATTTGCATTGTGTATGGCAATGGGAGCGCAATAGTGACTCTTCTTAACAGAAAACAACTCTTTTTTGTAGGAATAGAAACTGCATGTGATTCAACTCCTTTTAGGACTGGGAAACAATCGCTAGCTCACCTTACAAGAAACACATTCTACTTTTGAGAAAAAAGCACTCTTCTACTCTACTGTGTTTCCTATAGGGCCAGAACAGTGAGCTTGCTCAGAACAAAAGAACTGTGCTTCCTACACACACGGGCCATATCTGGTTCAACTCTTCTTAGGAAACTGACAAGAACAGTAGCTCCTCTTCCGTCCAATACACTGTACTTGCTGCAAACAGATGCGAGTGCTATTTGCACTGTGTATGATGGGAGCATAATAGTGACTCTTCTTACCAGAAAACAACTCTTGCTCGTAGGACCAGAAACTGCATGTGATGCAACTCCGTTTAGGACTGGGAAAAAAAGCTTGTTCGCCTTACAAGTAACACAATCTGCTTTTGAGAAAAGAGCACTCTTCTACTCTACTGTGTTTCCTAAAGGGCCAGAACAGTGAGCTTGCTCAGAACAAAAGAACTGTGCTTCCTACACACAGGGGCCATAAACAGTAAAACTCTGCTTAAGAAACTGACAAGAACAGTAGCTCCTCTTCAGTCCATTGCACTGTACTTGTTGGGAACAGACACGAGTGCTATTTGCTCTTTGTATGGCAATGGGATCGCAATAGTGACTCTCCTTTCCAGAAAACAACTCTTGCTCGTAGGACCAGAAACTGCATGGGATTCAACTCCATTTAGGACTGGGAAACAAACGCTAGCTCGCCTTACAAGAAACACACTCTGCTTTTGAGAAAAGAGCACTCTTCTTCTCTACTGTTTTTCCTATTGGGCCTGAAGAGTGAGCTTGCTCAGAACAAAAGAACTGTGCTTAGTACACACACGGCCATATCTAGTTCAACTCTGCTTAGGAAACTGACAAGAGCAGTAGCTCCTCTTCATTCCAATACACTGTACTTGCTGGGAAAAGACGTGAGTGCTATTTTCACTGTGTATGGCAATAGGAGCACAATAGTGACTCTTCGTACCAGAAAACAACTCTTGCTCATTGGACCAGAAACTACATGTGATTCAACTCCATTTAGGAATGGGAAACAAACGCTATCTCACCTTACAAGAAACACACTCTGCTTTTGAGAAAAGAGCACTCTTCTACTCTACTGTGTTTCCTATGGGGTCCGAAAGAGAGCTGGCTCAGAACAAAAGAACTGTGCTTCCTACACACACGTGCCATATCTAGTTCAACTCTGCTTAGGAAACTTACAAGAACAGTAGCTCCTCTTCCGTCCAATACACTGTACTTGCTGGGAACAGAAGCCAGTGCCATTTGCCCTGTGTATGTCAATGGGAGCGCAATACTTACTCTTTTTACCAGAAAACAACTCTTGCTCGTAGGACCAGAAACTGTATGGGATTCAACTTCATTTAGGACTGGGAAACAAACGCTAGTTCGCCTCACAGGAAACACAATCTGCTTTTGAGAAAAGAACACTCTTCTACTCTACCGTGTTAACTATAGGGCCAGAACAGTGAGCTTGCTCAGAACAAAAGAACTGTGCTTCCTACACACACGGGCCATATCTGGTTCAACTCTTCTTAGGAAACTGACAAGAACAGTAGCTCCTCTTCAGTCCAATACAATGTACTTGCTGCGAACAGACGCCAGTGCTATTTGCATTGTGTATGGCAATTGGAGCGCAATAGTGTCTCTTCTAACCAGAAAACAACTCTTGCTCGTAGGACCAGAAACTGCATGTGATGCACCTCCGTTTAGGACTGGGAAAAAAAGCTTGTTCACCTTACAAGTAACACAATCTGCTTTTGAGAAAAGAGCACTCTTCTACTCTACTGTGTTTCCTATAGGGCCAGAACAGTGAGCTTGCTCAGAACAAAAGAACTGTGCTTCCTACACACGGGCCATATCTAGTTTAACTCTGCTTTGGAAACTGACAGGAACAGTGGCTCCTCCTTATTCCAATACACTGTACTTGCTGGGAACAGACCTGAGTGCTATTTGCACTGTGTGTGGCAATGGGAACGCAATAGTGACTCGTCTTACCAGAAAACAACTCTTGCTCGTAGGACCAGAAACTGCATGTGATTCAACTCCATTTAGGACTGTGAAACAAACGCTAGCTCGCCTTACAAGAAACACACTCAGCTTTTGAGAAAAGAGCACTCTTCTACTCTACTGTTTTTATTATAGGCCCAGAACAGTGAGCTTGGTCAGAACAAAAGAACTGTGCTTCCTACACACACGGGCCATATCTAGTTCAATTCTGCTTAGGAAACTGACAAGAACAGTTGATCCTCTTCAGTCCAATACAGTGTACATGCTGGGAACAGACGCCAGTACTATTTGCCCTGTGTATGACAATGGGAGCACAATAGTGATTCTTCTTACCAGAAAACAACTCTTACTCATTGGACCAGAAACTACATGTGATTCAACTGCATTTAGGACTGGGAAACAAACGCTAGCTCGCCTTACAAGAAACACACTCTGCTTTTGAGAAAAGGGCACTCATCTACTCTACTGTGTTTCCTATGGGGTGCGAACAGTGAGCTTGCTCAGAACAAAAGAACTGTGCTTCCTACACACACGGGCCATATCTAGTTCAACTCTCCTTATGAAACTGACAAGTGCAGTAGCTCCTCTTCAGTCCAATACACTGTACTTGCTGGGAACAGATGACGGTGCTATATGCACTATGTATGGCAATGGGATCGCAATATTGACTTTCCTTACCAGAAAAAACTCTTGCTCGTAGGACCAAAAACTGCATGTGACTCAACTTCATTTAGGACTGGGAAACAAACGACAGCTCGCCTTAAAAGAAACACACTCTGCTTTTGAGAAAAGAGCACTCATCTTCTCTACTGTGTTTCCTATAGGGCCAGTACAGTGAGCTTGCTCAGAACAAAAGAACTGTGCTTCCTACACACACGGCCCATATCTAGTTCAACTCTGCTTCGGAAACAGACAAGAACAGTAGCTCCTTTTCAGTCCAATACACTGTACTTGCTGGGAACAGACGCCAGTGCTATTTGCCCTGTGTATGACAATGGGAGCACAATAGTGACTCTTGTTACCAGAAAACAACTCTTGCTCGTAGGACCAGAAACTGCATGTGATTCAACTCCATTAAGTCTGGGAAGCAAAAGCTAGCTCGCCTTACAAGAAACACACTCTGCTTTTGAGAAAAGAGCACTCTTCTACTCTACTGTGTTTTCTATGCGGTCCGAACAGTGAGCTTGCTCAGAACAAAAGAACTGTGCTTCCTATACACACTGGCCATATTTAGTTCAACTCTGCTTAGGAAACTGACAAGAACAGTAGCTCGTCTTCAGTCCAATACACTGTACTTGATTGGAACAGACGCAAGTGCTATTTGTACGGTGTATGGCAATGGGAGCGCAATAGTGACTCGTCTTACCAAAAAATAACTCTACTCGTAGGACCAGAAACTGCATGTGATTCAAATTCATTTAGGACTGGGAAACAAAAGCTGTCTCACCTTACAAGAAACACACTCTGATTTTGAGAAAAGAGCACTCTTCTTCTCTACTATGTGTCCTATGGGTTCCGAACAGTGAGCTTGCTCAGAAAAAAAGAACTGTGCTTCCTTACACACACGGGCCATATCTAGTTCAACTCTGCTTAGGAAACTGACAAGAACAGTAGCTCCTCTTCAGTCCAATACACTGTACTTGCTGGGAAAAGACGTGAGTGCTATTTGCACTGTGTATGGCAATGGGAACGCAATAGTGACTCTTCTTACCATAAAACAACTCTTGCTCATTGGACCAGAAACTACATGTGATTCAACTCCATTTAGGAATGGGAAACAAACGCTAGCTCGCCTTATAAGAAACACACTCTGCTTTTGACAAAAGAGCCCTCTTCTACTCAATGTGTTTCCTATGGGCTCCGAAAGAGAGCTGGCTCAGAACAAAAGAACTGTGCTTCCTACACACACAGGCCATATCTAGTTCAACTCTGCTTAGGAAACTGACAAGAACAGTAGATCCTCTTCAGTCCAATACACTGTACATGCTGGGAACAGAAGCCAGTGCCATTTGCCCTGTGTATGTCAATGGGAGCACAATACTTACTCTTCTTACCAGAAAACAACTCTTGCTCGTAGGACCAGAAACTGCATGGTATTCAACTTCATTTAGGACTGGGAAAAAACGCTAGCTCGCCTTACAAGAAACACAATCTGCTTTTGAGAAAAGAGCACTCTTCTACTCTACTGTGTTTCCATATGGTCCGAACAGTGAGCTTGCTCAGAACAAAAGAACTGTGCTTCCTACACACACGGGCCATATCTAGTTCAACTCTGCTTAGGAAACTGACAAGAACAGTAGCTCCTCTTCATTCCAATACAATGTACTTTCTGCGAACAGACGCCAGTGCTATTTGCATTGTGTATGGCAATGGGAGCTCAATAGTGACTCTTCTTACAAGAAAGCAACTCTTGCTTGTAGGAATAGAAACTGCATGTGATTCAACTCCTTTTAGGACTGGGAAACAAACTCTAGCTCGCCTTACAAGAAACACACTCTGCTTTTGAGAAAAGAGCACTCTTCTACACTACTGTGTTTCCATATGGTTCGAACAGTGAGCTTGCTCAGAACAAAAGAACTGTGCTTAGTACACACACGGCCATATCTAGTTCAACTCTGCTTAGGAAACTGACAAGAGCAGTAGCTCCTCTTCATTCCAATACACTGTACTTGCTGGGAAAAGACGTGAGTGCTATTTGCACTGTGTATGGCAATGGGAACGCAATAGTGATTCTTCTTACCATAAAACAACTCTTGCTCATTGGACCAGAAACTACATGTGATTCAACTCCATTTAGGAATGGGAAACAAACGCTAGCTCGCCTTACAAGAAACACACTCTGCTTTTGAGAAAAGAGCCCTCTTCTACTCAATGTGTTTCCTATGGGGTCCGAAAGAGAGCTGGCTCAGAACAAAAGAACTGTGCTTCCTACACACACAGGCCATATCTAGTTCAACTCTGCTTAGGAAACTGACAAGAACAGTAGATCCTCTTCAGTCCAATACACTGTACATGCTGGGAACAGAAGCCAGTGCCATTTGCCCTGTGTATGTCAATGGGAGCGCAATACTTACTCTTTTTACCAGAAAACAACTCTTGCTCGTAGGACCAGAAACTGTATGGGATTCAACTTCATTTAGGACTGGGAAAAAAACGCTAGCTCGCCTTACAAGAAATACAATCTGCTTTTGAGAAAAGAGCACTCTTCTACTCTACTGTGTTTCCATATGGTCCGAACAGTGAGCTTGCTCAGAACAAAAGAACTGTGCTTCCTACACACACGGGCCATATCTAGGTCAACTCTGCTTAGGAAACTGACAAGAACAGTAGCTCCTCTTCATTCCAATACAATGTACTTGCTGCGAACAGACGCCAGTGCTATTTGCATTATGTATGGCAATTGGAGCGCAATAGTGTCTCTTCTTACAAGAAAACAACTCTTGCTTGTAGGAATAGAAACTGCATGTGATTCAACTCCTTTTAGGACTGGGAAACAATCGCTAGCTCTCCTTACAAGAAACACACTCTGCTTTTGAGAAAAAAGCACTCTTCTACTCTACTATGTTTCCTATAGGGCCAGAACAGTGAGCTTGCTCAGAACAAAAGAACTGTGCTTCCTACACACGGGCCATATCTAGTTTAACTCTGCTTTGGAAACTGACAGGAACAGTGGCTCCTCCTTATTCCTATACACTGTACTTGCTGGGAACAGACCTGAGTGCTATTTGCACTGTGTGTGGCAATGGGAACGCAATAGTGACTCGTCTTACCAGAAAACAACTCTTGCTCGTAGGACCAGAAACTGCATGTGATTCAACTCCATTTAGGACTGGGAAACAAACGCTAGCTCGCCTTACAAGAAACACACTCTGCTTTTGGGAAAAGAGCACTCATCTACTCTAATGGGTTTCCTATGGGGTCCGAACAGTGACCTTGCTCAGAACAAAAGAACTGTGCTTCCTACACACACGGGCCATATCTAGTTCAATTCTGCTTAGGAAACTGACAAGAACAGTTGATCCTCTTCAGTCCATTACACTGTACTTGCTGGGAACAGACACGAGTGCTATTTGCTCAGTGTATGGCAATGGGATCACAATAGTGATTCTTCTTACCAGAAAACAACTCTTACTCATTGGACCAGAAACTACATGTGATTCAACTGCATTTAGGACTGGGAAACAAACGCTAGCTTGCCTTACAAGAAACACAATCTGCTTTTGAGAAAAGGGCACTCATCTACTCTACTGTGTTTCCATATGGTCCGAACAGTGAGCTTGCTCAGAACAAAAGAACTGTGCTTCCTACACACACGGGCCATATCTAGTTCAACTCTCCTTATGAAACTGACAAGTGCAGTAGCTCCTCTTCAGTCCAATACACTGTACTTGCTGGGAACAGATGACGGTGCTATATGCACTATGTATGGCAATGGGATCGCAATAGTGACTTTCCTTACCAGAAAAAACTCTTGCTCGTAGGACCAAAAACTGCATGTGACTCAACTTCATTTAGGACTGGGAAACAAACGACAGCTTACCTTAAAAGAAACACACTCTGCTTTTGAGAAAAGAGCACTCATCTTCTCTACTGTGTTTCCTATAGGGCCAGAAGAGTGAGCTTGCTCAGAACAAAAGAACTGTGCTTCCTACACACACGTGCCAAATCTAGTTCAACTCTGCTTCGGAAACAGACAAGAACAGTAGCTCCTTTTCAGTCCAATACACTGTACTTGCTGGGAACAGACGCGAGTGTTATTTGCACTGTGTATGGCAATGGGAGCACAATAGTGACTCTTCTTAACAGAAAAAAACTCTTGCTCCTAGGTCCAGAACCTGCATGGGATTCAACTCCATTTAGGACTGTTAAACAAACGCTAGTTCGCCGCACAGGAAACACACTCTGCTTTTGAGAAAAGAGCACTCTTCTACTCTACTGTGTTTCCTATGGGGTCAGAACAGTGAGCTTGCTCAGAACTACAGAACTGTGCTTCCTACACACACGGGCCATATCTAGTTCAACTCTGCTTAGGAAAATTACAAGAACAGTAGCTCCTTTTCAGTCCAATACACTGTACTTGCTGAGAACAGACGTGAGTGGTACTTGCAATGTGTATAGCAATGGGATCGCAATAGTGACTCTCCTTACCAGAAAACAACTCTTGCTCATAGGACCAGAAACTGCATGGGATTCAACTCCATTTAGGACTGGGAAACAAACGCTAGCTCGCCTTACAAGAAACACAATCTGCTTTTGAGAAAAGAGCACTCTTCTACACTACTGTGTTTCCATATTGTTCGAACAGTGAGCTTGCTCAGAACAAAAGAACTGTGCTTCCTACACACACGGGCCATATCTAGTTCAACTCTGCTTAGGAAACTGACAAGAACAGTAGCTCCTCTTCAGTCCAATACACTGTACTTGCTGGGAAAAGACGTGAGTGCTATTTGCACTGTGTATGGCAATGGGAACGCAATAGTGACTCTTCTTACCATAAAACAACTCTTGCTCATTGGACCAGAAACTACATGTGATTCAACTCCATTTAGGAATGGGAAACAAACGCTAGCTCGCCTTATAAGAAACACACTCTGCTTTTGACAAAAGAGCCCTCTTCTACTCAATGTGTTTCCTATGGGCTCCGAAAGAGAGCTGGCTCAGAACAAAAGAACTGTGCTTCCTACACACACAGGCCATATCTAGTTCAACTCTGCTTAGGAAACTGACAAGAACAGTAGATCCTCTTCAGTCCAATACACTGTACATGCTGGGAACAGAAGCCAGTGCCATTTGCCCTGTGTATGTCAATGGGAGCACAATACTTACTCTTCTTACCAGAAAACAACTCTTGCTCGTAGGACCAGAAACTGCATGGTATTCAACTTCATTTAGGACTGGGAAAAAACGCTAGCTCGCCTTACAAGAAACACAATCTGCTTTTGAGAAAAGAGCACTCTTCTACTCTACTGTGTTTCCATATGGTCCGAACAGTGAGCTTGCTCAGAACAAAAGAACTGTGCTTCCTACACACACGGGCCATATCTAGTTCAACTCTGCTTAGGAAACTGACAAGAACAGTAGCTCCTCTTCATTCCAATACAATGTACTTTCTGCGAACAGACGCCAGTGCTATTTGCATTGTGTATGGCAATGGGAGCTCAATAGTGACTCTTCTTACAAGAAAGCAACTCTTGCTTGTAGGAATAGAAACTGCATGTGATTCAACTCCTTTTAGGACTGGGAAACAATCGCTAGCTCTCCTTACAAGAAACACACTCTACTTTTGAGAAAAAAGCACTCTTCTACTCTACTGTGTTTCCTATAGGGCCAGAACAGTGAGCTTGCTCAGAACAAAAGAACTGTGCTTCCTACACACGGGCCATATCTAGTTTAACTCTGCTTTGGAAACTGACAGGAACAGTGGCTCCTCCTTATTCCAATACACTGTACTTGCTGGGAACAGACGTGAGTGCTATTTGCACTGTGTATGGCAATGGGAACGCAATAGTGACTCGTCTTACCAGAAAACAACTCTTGCTAGTAGGACCAGAAACTGCATGTGATTCAACTCCACTTAGGACTGGGAAACAAACGCTAGCTCGCCTTACAAGAAACACACTCTGCTTTTGAGAAAAGAGCACTCTTCTACTCTACTGTTTTTATTATAGGCCCAGAACAGTGAGCTTGCTCAGAACAAAAGAACTGTGCTTCCTACACACACGGGCCATATCTAGTTCAACTCTGCTTAGGAAACTGACAAGAACAGTAGATCCTCTTCAGTCCAATACACTGTAAGTGCTGCGAACAGATGCGAGTGCTATTTGCACTGTGTATGGCAATGGGAGCTCAATAGGGACTCTTCATACCAGAAAACAACTCTTGCTCGTAGGAATAGAAACTGCATGTGATTCATTTCCATTTAGGACTGGGAAACAAACTCTAGCTCGCCTTACAAGAAACACACTCTGCTTTTGAGAAAAGAGCACTCTTCTTCTCTACTGTTTTTCCTATTGGGCCTGAAGAGTGAGCTTGCTCAGAACAAAAGAACTGTGCTTCCTACACACACGTGCCATATCTAGTTCAACTCTGCTTAGGACACTGACAAGAACAGAAGCTCCTCTTCAGTCCAATACACTGTACTTGCTGGGAACAGACGTGAGTGCTATTTTCACTGTGTATGGCAATAGGAGCACAATAGTGACTCTTCGTACCAGAAAACAACTCTTGCTCATATGACCAGAAACTGCACGTGACTAAAATTCATTTAGGCCTGGGAAACAAACGCTATCTCACCTTACAAGAAACACACTCTGCTTTTGAGAAAAGAGCACTCTTCTACTCTACTGTGTTTCCTATATGGCCAGAAGAGTGAGCTTGCTCAGAACAAAAGAACTGTGCTTCCTACACACACGTGCCATATCTAGTTCAACTCTGCTTAGGAAACTTACACGAACAGTAGCTCCTCTTCCGTCCAATACACTGTACTTGCTGGGAACAGACGTGAGTGCTATTTGCACTGTGTGTGGCAATGGGAGCGCAATAGTTACTTTCCTTACCAGAAAACAACTCTTGCTCATAGGACCACAAACTGCATGGGATTCAACTCCATTTAGGACTGGGAAACAAACGCTAGTTCGCCTCACAGGAAACACAATCTGCTTTTGAGAAAAGAACACTCTTCTACTCTACCGTGTTAACTATAGGGCCAGAACAGTGAGCTTGCTCAGAACAAAAGAACTGTGCTTCCTACACACACGGGCCATATCTGGTTCAACTCTTCTTAGGAAACTGACAAGAACAGTAGCTCCTCTTCAGTCCAATACACTGTACTTGCTGCAAACAGATGCGAGTGCTATTTGCACTGTGTATGATGGGAGCATAATAGTGACTCTTCTAACCAGAAAACAACTCTTGCTCGTAGGACCAGAAACTGCATGTGATGCACCTCCGTTTAGGACTGGGAAAAAAAGCTTGTTCACCTTACAAGTAACAAAATCTGCTTTTGAGAAAAGAGCACTCTTCTACTCTACTGTGTTTCCTAAAGGGACAGAACAGTGAGCTTGCTCAGAACAAAAGAACTGTGCTTCCTACACACAGGGGCCAAAAATAGTAAAACTCTGCTTAAGAAACTGACAAGAACAGTAGCTCCTCTTCAGTCCAATACACTGTACTTGCTGGGACAGACAAGAGTGCTATTTGTTCTGTGTATGGCAATGGGAGCGCAATAGTGACTTTCCTTACCACCAAAGAACTCTTGCTCGTAGGACCAGACACTGCATGGGATTCAACTCCATTTAGGCCTGGGAAACAAACGCTAGCTCGCCTTACAAGAAACACACTCTGCTTTTGGGAAAAGAGCACTCATCTACTCTAATGGGTTTCCTATGGGGTCCGAACAGTGACCTTGCTCAGAACAAAAGAACTGTGCTTCCTACACACACGGGCCATATCTAGTTCAACTCTGCTTAGGAATCTGAAAAGAACAGTAGCTCCTCTTCAGTCCATTACACTGTACTTGCTGGGAACAGACACGAGTGCTATTTGCTCAGTGTATGGCAATGGGATCACAATAGTACTCTACTTACCAGAAAACAACTCTTGCTCGTAGGACCAGAAACTGCATGGGATTCAACTCCATTTAGGACTGGGAAACAAACGCTAGCTTGCCTTACAAGAAACACAATCTGCTTTTGAGAAAAGACCACACTTCTACACTACTGTGTTTCCATATGGTCCGAACAGTGAGCTTGCTCAGAACAAAAGAACTGTGCTTCCTACACACACGGGCCATATCAACTTCAACTCTGCTTAGGAAACTGAAAAGAGCAGTAGCTCCTCTTCATTCCAATAAACTGTACTTGCTGGGAAAAGACGTGAGTGCTATTTGTACTGTGTATGGCAATGGGAACGCAATAGTGACTCTTCTTACCATAAAACAACTCTTGCTCATTGGACCAGAAACTACATGTGATTCAACTCCATTTAGGAATGGGAAACAAACGCTAGCTCGCCTTACAAGAAACACACTCTGCTTTTGAGAAAAGAGCCCTCTTCTACTCAACTGTGTTTCCTATAGGGCCAGAAGAGTGAGCTTGCTCAGAACAAAAGAACTGTGCTTCCTACACACACGTGCCAAATCTAGTTCAACTCTGCTTAGGAAACTGACAAGAACAGTAGCTCCTCTTCTGTCCAATACACTGTACTTGCAGGGAACAGACGTGAGTGCTATTTGCACTGTGTATGGCAATGTGAGCGCAATAGTGACTTTCCTTACCAGAAAACAACTCTTGCTCATAAGACCAAAAACTGCATGGGATTCAACTCCATTTAGGACTGTTAAACAAACGCTAGTTCGCCGCACAGGAAACACAATCTGCTTTTGAGAAAAGAGCACTCTTCTACTCTACCCTGTTAACTATAGGGCCAGAACAGTGAGCTTGCTCAGAACAAAAGAACTGTGCTTCCTACACACACGGGCCATATCTGGTTCAACTCTGCTTAGGAAACTGACAAGAACAGTAGCTCCTCTTCAGTCCAATACACTGCACTTGCTGCAAACAGATGCGAGTGCTATTTGCACTGTGTATGATGGGAGCATAATAGTGACTCTTCTTACCAGAAAACAACTCTTGCTCGTAGGACCAGAAACTGCATGTGATGCAACTCTGTTTAGGACTGGGAAAAAAAGCTTGTTCGCCTTACAAGAAACACAATCTGCTTTTGAGAAAAGAGCACTCTTCTACTCTACTGTGTTTGCATATGGTCCGAACAGTGAGCTTGCTCAGAACAAAAGAACTGTGCTTCCTACACACACGGGCCATGTCTAGTTCAACTCTGCTTAGGAAACTGACAAGAACAGTAGCTCCTCTTCATTCCAATACAATGTACTTGCTGCGAACAGACGCCAGTGCTATTTGCATTGTCTATGGCAATGGGAGCGCAATAGTGACTCTTCTTACCAGAAAACAACTCTTGCTTGTAGGAACAGAAACTGCATGTGATTCAACTCCTTTTAGGACTGGGAAACAATAGCTAGCTCACCTTACAAGAAACACACTCTGCTTTTGAGAAAAGAGCACTCTTCTTCTCTACTGTTTTTCCTGTAGGGCCTGAAGAGTGAGCTTGCTCAGAACAAAAGAACTGTGCTTCCTACACACACGTGCCATATCTAGTTCAACTCTGCTTAGGACACTGACAAGAACAGTACCTCCTCTTCAGTCCAATACACTGTACTTGCTGGGAACAGACGTGAGTGCTATTTTCACTGTGTATGGCAATAGGAGCACAATAGTGACTCTTCTTACCAGAAAACAACTCTTGCTCATACGACCAGAAACTGCATGTGACTAAAATCCATTTAGGACTGGGAAACAAACGCTATCTCACCTTACAAGAAACACACTCTGCTTTTGAGAAAAGAGCACTCTTCTACTCTACTGTGTTTCCTATAGGGCCAGAAGAGTGAGCTTGCTCAGAACAAAAGAACTGTGCTTCCTACACACACGGCCATATCTAGTTCAACTCTGCTTAGGAAACTGACACGAACAGTAGCTCCTCTTCTGTCCAATACACTGTACTTGCTGGGAACAGACGTGAGTGCTATTTGCACTGTGTATGGCAATGGGAGCGCAATAGTGACTTTCCAAACCAGAAAACAACTCTTGCTCATAGGACCAAAAACTGCATGTGATTCATTTCCATTTAGGACTGGGAAACAAACGCTAGTTCGCCTCACAGGAAACACAATCTGCTTTTGAGAAAAGAGCACTCTTCTACTCTACCGTGTTAACTATGGGGCCAGAACAGTGAGCTTGCTCAGAACAAAAGAACTGTGCTTCCTACACACACGGGCCATATCTGGTTCAACTCTTCTTAGGAAACTGACAAGAACAGTAGCTCCTCTTCAGTCCAATACACTGTACTTGCTGCAAACAGATGCGAGTGCTATTTGCACTGTGTATGATGGGAGTATAATAGTGACTCTTCTTACCAGAAAACAACTCTTGCTCGTAGGACCAGAAACTGCATGTGATGCAACTCCGTTTAGGACTGGGAAAAAAAGCTTGTTCGCCTTACAAGTAACACAATCTGCTTTTGAGAAAAGAGCACTCTTCTACTCTACTGTGTTTCCTAAAGGGCCAGAACAGTGAGCTTGCTCAGAACAAAAGAACTGTGCTTCCTACACACACGGGCCATAAATAGTAAAACTCTGCTTAAGTAACTGACAAGAACAGTAGCTCCTCTTCAGTCCATTACACTGTACTTGTTGGGAACAGACACGAGTGCTATTTGCTCTGTGTATGGCAATGGGATCGCAATAGTGACTCTCCTTACCAGAAAACAACTCTTGCTCGTAGGACCAGAAACTGCATGGGATTCAACTCCATTTAGGACTGGGAAACAAACGCTAGCTTGCCTTACAAGAAACACAATCTGCTTTTGAGAAAAGAGCACTCTTCTACACTACTGTGTTTCCATATGGTTCGAACAGTGAGCTTGCTCAGAACAAAAGAACTGTGGTTCCTACACACACGGGCCATATCTAGTTCAACTCTGCTTAGGAAACTGACAAGAGCAGTAGCTCCTCTTCATTCCAATACACTGTACTTGCTGGGAAAAGACGTGAGTGCTATTTGCACTGTGTATGGCAATGGGAACGCAATAGTGACTCTTCTTACCATAAAACAACTCTTGCTCATTGGACCAGAAACTACATGTGATTCAACTCCATTTAGGAATGGGAAACAAACGCTAGCTCGCCTTACAAGAAACACACTCTGCTTTTGAGAAAAGAGCCCTCTTCTACTCAATGTGTTTCCTATGGGGTCCGAAAGAGAGCTGGCTCAGAACAAAAGAACTGTGCTTCCTACACACACAGGCCATATCTAGTTCAACTCTGCTTAGGAAACTGACAAGAACAATAGATCCTCTTCAGTCCAATACACTGTACATGCTGGGAACAGAAGCCAGTGCCATTTGCCCTGTGTATGTCAAAGGGAGCGCAATAGTTACTCTTCTTACCAGAAAACAACTCTTGCTCGTAGGACCAGAAACTGCACGGGATTCAACTTCATTTAGGACTGGGAAAAAAACGCTAGCTCGCCTTACAAGACACACAATCTGCTTTTGAGAAAAGAGCACTCTTCTACTCTACTGTGTTTCCATAAGGTCCGAACAGTGAGCTTGCTCAGAACAAAAGAACTGTGCTTCCTACACACACGGGCCATATCTAGTTCAACTCTGCTTAGGAAACTGACAAGAACAGTAGCTCCTCTTCATTCCAATACAATGTACTTGCTGCGAACAGACGCCAGTGTTATTTGCATTGTGTATGGCAATGGGAGCACAATAGTGACTCTTCTTACAAGAAAGCAACTCTTGCTTGTAGGAATAGAAACTGCATGTGATTCAACTCCTTTTAGGACTGGGAAACAATCGCTAGCTCTCCTTACAAGAAACACACTCTACTTTTGAGAAAAAAGCACTCTTCTACTCTACTGTGTTTCCTATAGGGCCAGAACAGTGAGCTTGCTCAGAACAAATGAACTGTGCTTCCTACACACGGGCCATATCTAGTTTAACTCTGCTTAGGAAACTGACAGGAACAGTGGCTCCTCCTTATTCCAATACACTGTACTTGCTGGGAACAGACGTGAGTGCTATTTGCACTGTGTATGGCAATGGGAACGCAATAGTGACTCGTCTTACCAGAAAGAAACTCTTGCTCGTAGGACCGGAAACTGCATGTGATTCAACTCCATTTAGGACTGGGAAACAAACGCTAGCTCGCCTTACAAGAAACACACTCTGCTTTTGAGTTAAGAGCACTCTTCTACTCTACTGTTTTTATTATAGGCCCAGAACAGTGAGCTTGCTCAGAACAAAAGAACTGTGCTTCCTACACACACGGGCCATATCTAGTTCAATTCTGCTTAGGAAACTGACAAGAACAGTAGATCCTCTTCAGTCCAATACACTGTACATGCTGGGAACAGACGCCAGTACTATTTGCACTGTGTATGACAATGGGAGCGCAATAGTGACTCTTCTTACCAGAAAACAACTCTTGCTCATTGGACCAGAAACTGCATGAGATTCAACTCCATTTAGGACTGGGAAACAAACGCTAGCTCGCCTTACAAGAAACACACTCTGCTTTTGAGAAAAGGGCACTCATCTACTCTACTGTGTTTCCTATGGGGTCCGAACAGTGAGCTTGCTCAGAACAAAAGAACTGTGCTTCCTAAACACACGGGCCATATCTAGTTCAACTCTCCTTATGAAACTGACAAGTGCAGTAGCTCCTCTTCAGTCCAATACACTGTACTTGCTGGGAACAGATGCTAGTGCTATATACACTATGTATGGCAATGGGAGCGCAATAGTGACTTTCCTTACCAGAAAAAATCTCTTGCTCGTAGGACCAAATACTTCATGTGACTCAACTTCATTTAGGACTGGGAAACAAACGATAGCTTACCTTAAAAGAAACACACTCTGCTTTTGAGAAAAGAGCACTCATCTTCTCTACTGTGTTTCCTATAGGGCCAGTACAGTGAGCTTGCTCAGAACAAAAGAACTGTGCTTCCTACACACACGGGCCATATCTGGTTCAACTCTGCTTAGGAAACTGACAAGAACAGTAGCTCCTCTTCAGTCCAATACACTGCACTTGCTGCAAACAGATGCGAGTGCTATTTGCACTGTGTATGATGGGAGCATAATAGTGACTCTTCTTACCAGAAAACAACTCTTGCTCGTAGGACCAGAAACTGCATGTGATGCAACTCCATTTAGGACTGGGAAAAAAAGCTTGTTCGCCTTACAAGTAACACAATCTGCTTTTGAGAAAAGAGCACTCTTCTACTCTACTGTGTTTCCTAAAGGGCCAGAACAGTGAGCTTGCTCAGAACAAAAGAACTGTGCTTCCTACACACACGGGCCATGTCTAGTTCAACTCTGCTTAGGAAACTGACAAGAACAGTAGCTCCTCTTCATTCCAATACAATGTACTTTCTGCGAACAGACGCCAGTGCTATTTTCATTGTGTATGGCAATGGGAGCGCAATAGTGACTCTTCTTACCAGAAAACAACTCTTGCTTGTAGGAATAGAAACTGCATGTGATTCAACTCCTTTTAGGACTGGGAAACAATCGCTAGCTCACCTTACAAGAAACACACTCTGCTTTTGAGAAAAGAGCACTCTTCTTCTCTACTGTTTTTCCTGTAGGGCCTGAAGAGTGAGCTTGCTCAGAACAAAAGAACTGTGCTTCCTACACACACGTGCCATATCTAGTTCAACTCTGCTTAGGACACTGACAAGAACAGTAGCTCCTCTTCAGTCCAATACACTGTACTTGCTGGGAACAGACGTGAGTGCTATTTTCACTGTGTATGGCAATAGGAGCACAATAGTGACTCTTCTTACCAGAAAACAACTCTTGCTCATACGACCAGAAACTGCATGTGACTAAAATCCATTTAGGACTGGGAAACAAACGCTATCTCACCTTACAAGAAACACACTCTGCTTTTGAGAAAAGAGCACTCTTCTACTCTACTGTGTTTCCTATAGGGCCAGAAGAGTGAGCTTGCTCAGAACAAAAGAACTGTGCTTCCTACACACACGGGCCATATCTAGTTCAACTCTGCTTAGGAAACTGACACGAACAGTAGCTCCTCTTCTGTCCAATACACTGTACTTGCTGGGAACAGACGTGAGTGCTATTTGCACTGTGTATGGCAATGGGAGCGCAATAGTGACTTTCCAAACCAGAAAACAACTCTTGCTCATAGGACCAAAAACTGCATGTGATTCATTTCCATTTAGGACTGGGAAACAAACGCTAGTTCGCCTCACAGGAAACACAATCTGCTTTTGAGAAAAGAGCACTCTTCTACTCTACCGTGTTAACTATGGGGCCAGAACAGTGAGCTTGCTCAGAACAAAAGAACTGTGCTTCCTACACACACGGGCCATATCTGGTTCAACTCTTCTTAGGAAACTGACAAGAACAGTAGCTCCTCTTCAGTCCAATACACTGTACTTGCTGCAAACAGATGCGAGTGCTATTTGCACTGTGTATGATGGGAGCATAATAGTGACTCTTCTTACCAGTAAACAACTCTTGCTCGTAGGACCAGAAACTGCATGTGATGCAACTCCATTTAGGACTGGGAAAAAAAGCTTGTTCGCCTTACAAGTAACACAATCTGCTTTTGAGAAAAGAGCACTCTTCTACTCTACTGTGTTTCCTAAAGGGCCAGAACAGTGAGCTTGCTCAGAACAAAAGAACTGTGCTTCCTACACACACGGGCCATGTCTAGTTCAACTCTGCTTAGGAAACTGACAAGAACAGTAGCTCCTCTTCATTCCAATACAATGTACTTGCTGCGAACAGACGCCAGTGCTATTTTCATTGTGTATGGCAATGGGAGCGCAATAGTGACTCTTCTTACCAGAAAACAACTCTTGCTTGTAGGAATAGAAACTGCATGTGATTCAACTCCTTTTAGGACTGGGAAACAATCGCTAGCTCACCTTACAAGAAACACACTCTGCTTTTGAGAAAAGAGCACTCTTCTTCTCTACTGTTTTTCCTGTAGGGCCTGAAGAGTGAGCTTGCTCAGAACAAAAGAACTGTGCTTCCTACACACACGTGCCATATCTAGTTCAACTCTGCTTAGGACACTGACAAGAACAGTAGCTCCTCTTCAGTCCAATACACTGTACTTGCTGGGAACAGACGTGAGTGCTATTTTCACTGTGTATGGCAAAAGGAGCACAATAGTGACTCTTCTTACCAGAAAACAACTCTTGCTCATACGACCAGAAACTGCATGTGACTAAAATCCATTTAGGACTGGGAAACAAACGCTATCTCACCTTACAAGAAACACACTCTGCTTTTGAGAAAAGAGCACTCTTCTACTCTACTGTGTTTCCTATAGGGCCAGAAGAGTGAGCTTGCTCAGAACAAAAGAACTGTGCTTCCTACACACACGGCCATATCTAGTTCAACTCTGCTTAGGAAACTGACACGAACAGTAGCTCCTCTTCTGTCCAATACACTGTACTTGCTGGGAACAGACGTGAGTGCTATTTGCACTGTGTATGGCAATGGGAGCGCAATAGTGACTTTCCAAACCAGAAAACAACTCTTGCTCATAGGACCAAAAACTGCATGTGATTCATTTCCATTTAGGACTGGGAAACAAACGCTAGTTCGCCTCACAGGAAACACAATCTGCTTTTGAGAAAAGAGCACTCTTCTACTCTACCGTGTTAACTATGGGGCCAGAACAGTGAGCTTGCTCAGAACAAAAGAACTGTGCTTCCTACACACACGGGCCATATCTGGTTCAACTCTTCTTAGGAAACTGACAAGAACAGTAGCTCCTCTTCAGTCCAATACACTGTACTTGCTGCAAACAGATGCGAGTGCTATTTGCACTGTGTATGATGGGAGTATAATAGTGACTCTTCTTACCAGAAAACAACTCTTGCTCGTAGGACCAGAAACTGCATGTGATGCAACTCCGTTTAGGACTGGGAAAAAAAGCTTGTTCGCCTTACAAGTAACACAATCTGCTTTTGAGAAAAGAGCACTCTTCTACTCTACTGTGTTTCCTAAAGGGCCAGAACAGTGAGCTTGCTCAGAACAAAAGAACTGTGCTTCCTACACACACGGGCCATAAATAGTAAAACTCTGCTTAAGTAACTGACAAGAACAGTAGCTCCTCTTCAGTCCATTACACTGTACTTGTTGGGAACAGACACGAGTGCTATTTGCTCTGTGTATGGCAATGGGATCGCAATAGTGACTCTCCTTACCAGAAAACAACTCTTGCTCGTAGGACCAGAAACTGCATGGGATTCAACTCCATTTAGGACTGGGAAACAAACGCTAGCTTGCCTTACAAGAAACACAATCTGCTTTTGAGAAAAGAGCACTCTTCTACACTACTGTGTTTCCATATGGTTCGAACAGTGAGCTTGCTCAGAACAAAAGAACTGTGGTTCCTACACACACGGGCCATATCTAGTTCAACTCTGCTTAGGAAACTGACAAGAGCAGTAGCTCCTCTTCATTCCAATACACTGTACTTGCTGGGAAAAGACGTGAGTGCTATTTGCACTGTGTATGGCAATGGGAACGCAATAGTGACTCTTCTTACCATAAAACAACTCTTGCTCATTGGACCAGAAACTACATGTGATTCAACTCCATTTAGGAATGGGAAACAAACGCTAGCTCGCCTTACAAGAAACACACTCTGCTTTTGAGAAAAGAGCCCTCTTCTACTCAATGTGTTTCCTATGGGGTCCGAAAGAGAGCTGGCTCAGAACAAAAGAACTGTGCTTCCTACACACACAGGCCATATCTAGTTCAACTCTGCTTAGGAAACTGACAAGAACAATAGATCCTCTTCAGTCCAATACACTGTACATGCTGGGAACAGAAGCCAGTGCCATTTGCCCTGTGTATGTCAAAGGGAGCGCAATAGTTACTCTTCTTACCAGAAAACAACTCTTGCTCGTAGGACCAGAAACTGCACGGGATTCAACTTCATTTAGGACTGGGAAAAAAACGCTAGCTCGCCTTACAAGACACACAATCTGCTTTTGAGAAAAGAGCACTCTTCTACTCTACTGTGTTTCCATAAGGTCCGAACAGTGAGCTTGCTCAGAACAAAAGAACTGTGCTTCCTACACACACGGGCCATATCTAGTTCAACTCTGCTTAGGAAACTGACAAGAACAGTAGCTCCTCTTCATTCCAATACAATGTACTTGCTGCGAACAGACGCCAGTGTTATTTGCATTGTGTATGGCAATGGGAGCACAATAGTGACTCTTCTTACAAGAAAGCAACTCTTGCTTGTAGGAATAGAAACTGCATGTGATTCAACTCCTTTTAGGACTGGGAAACAATCGCTAGCTCTCCTTACAAGAAACACACTCTACTTTTGAGAAAAAAGCACTCTTCTACTCTACTGTGTTTCCTATAGGGCCAGAACAGTGAGCTTGCTCAGAACAAATGAACTGTGCTTCCTACACACGGGCCATATCTAGTTTAACTCTGCTTAGGAAACTGACAGGAACAGTGGCTCCTCCTTATTCCAATACACTGTACTTGCTGGGAACAGACGTGAGTGCTATTTGCACTGTGTATGGCAATGGGAACGCAATAGTGACTCGTCTTACCAGAAAGAAACTCTTGCTCGTAGGACCGGAAACTGCATGTGATTCAACTCCATTTAGGACTGGGAAACAAACGCTAGCTCGCCTTACAAGAAACACACTCTGCTTTTGAGTTAAGAGCACTCTTCTACTCTACTGTTTTTATTATAGGCCCAGAACAGTGAGCTTGCTCAGAACAAAAGAACTGTGCTTCCTACACACACGGGCCATATCTAGTTCAATTCTGCTTAGGAAACTGACAAGAACAGTAGATCCTCTTCAGTCCAATACACTGTACATGCTGGGAACAGACGCCAGTACTATTTGCACTGTGTATGACAATGGGAGCGCAATAGTGACTCTTCTTACCAGAAAACAACTCTTGCTCATTGGACCAGAAACTGCATGAGATTCAACTCCATTTAGGACTGGGAAACAAACGCTAGCTCGCCTTACAAGAAACACACTCTGCTTTTGAGAAAAGGGCACTCATCTACTCTACTGTGTTTCCTATGGGGTCCGAACAGTGAGCTTGCTCAGAACAAAAGAACTGTGCTTCCTAAACACACGGGCCATATCTAGTTCAACTCTCCTTATGAAACTGACAAGTGCAGTAGCTCCTCTTCAGTCCAATACACTGTACTTGCTGGGAACAGATGCTAGTGCTATATACACTATGTATGGCAATGGGAGCGCAATAGTGACTTTCCTTACCAGAAAAAATCTCTTGCTCGTAGGACCAAATACTTCATGTGACTCAACTTCATTTAGGACTGGGAAACAAACGATAGCTTACCTTAAAAGAAACACACTCTGCTTTTGAGAAAAGAGCACTCATCTTCTCTACTGTGTTTCCTATAGGGCCAGTACAGTGAGCTTGCTCAGAACAAAAGAACTGTGCTTCCTACACACACGGGCCATATCTGGTTCAACTCTGCTTAGGAAACTGACAAGAACAGTAGCTCCTCTTCAGTCCAATACACTGCACTTGCTGCAAACAGATGCGAGTGCTATTTGCACTGTGTATGATGGGAGCATAATAGTGACTCTTCTTACCAGAAAACAACTCTTGCTCGTAGGACCAGAAACTGCATGTGATGCAACTCCATTTAGGACTGGGAAAAAAAGCTTGTTCGCCTTACAAGTAACACAATCTGCTTTTGAGAAAAGAGCACTCTTCTACTCTACTGTGTTTCCTAAAGGGCCAGAACAGTGAGCTTGCTCAGAACAAAAGAACTGTGCTTCCTACACACACGGGCCATGTCTAGTTCAACTCTGCTTAGGAAACTGACAAGAACAGTAGCTCCTCTTCATTCCAATACAATGTACTTTCTGCGAACAGACGCCAGTGCTATTTTCATTGTGTATGGCAATGGGAGCGCAATAGTGACTCTTCTTACCAGAAAACAACTCTTGCTTGTAGGAATAGAAACTGCATGTGATTCAACTCCTTTTAGGACTGGGAAACAATCGCTAGCTCACCTTACAAGAAACACACTCTGCTTTTGAGAAAAGAGCACTCTTCTTCTCTACTGTTTTTCCTGTAGGGCCTGAAGAGTGAGCTTGCTCAGAACAAAAGAACTGTGCTTCCTACACACACGTGCCATATCTAGTTCAACTCTGCTTAGGACACTGACAAGAACAGTAGCTCCTCTTCAGTCCAATACACTGTACTTGCTGGGAACAGACGTGAGTGCTATTTTCACTGTGTATGGCAATAGGAGCACAATAGTGACTCTTCTTACCAGAAAACAACTCTTGCTCATACGACCAGAAACTGCATGTGACTAAAATCCATTTAGGACTGGGAAACAAACGCTATCTCACCTTACAAGAAACACACTCTGCTTTTGAGAAAAGAGCACTCTTCTACTCTACTGTGTTTCCTATAGGGCCAGAAGAGTGAGCTTGCTCAGAACAAAAGAACTGTGCTTCCTACACACACGGGCCATATCTAGTTCAACTCTGCTTAGGAAACTGACACGAACAGTAGCTCCTCTTCTGTCCAATACACTGTACTTGCTGGGAACAGACGTGAGTGCTATTTGCACTGTGTATGGCAATGGGAGCGCAATAGTGACTTTCCAAACCAGAAAACAACTCTTGCTCATAGGACCAAAAACTGCATGTGATTCATTTCCATTTAGGACTGGGAAACAAACGCTAGTTCGCCTCACAGGAAACACAATCTGCTTTTGAGAAAAGAGCACTCTTCTACTCTACCGTGTTAACTATGGGGCCAGAACAGTGAGCTTGCTCAGAACAAAAGAACTGTGCTTCCTACACACACGGGCCATATCTGGTTCAACTCTTCTTAGGAAACTGACAAGAACAGTAGCTCCTCTTCAGTCCAATACACTGTACTTGCTGCAAACAGATGCGAGTGCTATTTGCACTGTGTATGATGGGAGCATAATAGTGACTCTTCTTACCAGTAAACAACTCTTGCTCGTAGGACCAGAAACTGCATGTGATGCAACTCCATTTAGGACTGGGAAAAAAAGCTTGTTCGCCTTACAAGTAACACAATCTGCTTTTGAGAAAAGAGCACTCTTCTACTCTACTGTGTTTCCTAAAGGGCCAGAACAGTGAGCTTGCTCAGAACAAAAGAACTGTGCTTCCTACACACACGGGCCATGTCTAGTTCAACTCTGCTTAGGAAACTGACAAGAACAGTAGCTCCTCTTCATTCCAATACAATGTACTTGCTGCGAACAGACGCCAGTGCTATTTTCATTGTGTATGGCAATGGGAGCGCAATAGTGACTCTTCTTACCAGAAAACAACTCTTGCTTGTAGGAATAGAAACTGCATGTGATTCAACTCCTTTTAGGACTGGGAAACAATCGCTAGCTCACCTTACAAGAAACACACTCTGCTTTTGAGAAAAGAGCACTCTTCTTCTCTACTGTTTTTCCTGTAGGGCCTGAAGAGTGAGCTTGCTCAGAACAAAAGAACTGTGCTTCCTACACACACGTGCCATATCTAGTTCAACTCTGCTTAGGACACTGACAAGAACAGTAGCTCCTCTTCAGTCCAATACACTGTACTTGCTGGGAACAGACGTGAGTGCTATTTTCACTGTGTATGGCAAAAGGAGCACAATAGTGACTCTTCTTACCAGAAAACAACTCTTGCTCATACGACCAGAAACTGCATGTGACTAAAATCCATTTAGGACTGGGAAACAAACGCTATCTCACCTTACAAGAAACACACTCTGCTTTTGAGAAAAGAGCACTCTTCTACTCTACTGTGTTTCCTATAGGGCCAGAAGAGTGAGCTTGCTCAGAACAAAAGAACTGTGCTTCCTACACACACGGGCCATATCTAGTTCAACTCTGCTTAGGAAACTGACACGAACAGTAGCTCCTCTTCTGTCCAATACACTGTACTTGCTGGGAACAGACGTGAGTGCTATTTGCACTGTGTATGGCAATGGGAGCGCAATAGTGACTTTCCAAACCAGAAAACAACTCTTGCTCATAGGACCAAAAACTGCATGTGATTCATTTCCATTTAGGACTGGGAAACAAACGCTAGTTCGCCTCACAGGAAACACAATCTGCTTTTGAGAAAAGAGCACTCTTCTACTCTACCGTGTTAACTATGGGGCCAGAACAGTGAGCTTGCTCAGAACAAAAGAACTGTGCTTCCTACACACACGGGCCATATCTGGTTCAACTCTTCTTAGGAAACTGACAAGAACAGTAGCTCCTCTTCAGTCCAATACACTGTACTTGCTGCAAACAGATGCGAGTGCTATTTGCACTGTGTATGATGGGAGTATAATAGTGACTCTTCTTACCAGAAAACAACTCTTGCTCGTAGGACCAGAAACTGCATGTGATGCAACTCCGTTTAGGACTGGGAAAAAAAGCTTGTTCGCCTTACAAGTAACACAATCTGCTTTTGAGAAAAGAGCACTCTTCTACTCTACTGTGTTTCCTAAAGGGCCAGAACAGTGAGCTTGCTCAGAACAAAAGAACTGTGCTTCCTACACACACGGGCCATAAATAGTAAAACTCTGCTTAAGTAACTGACAAGAACAGTAGCTCCTCTTCAGTCCATTACACTGTACTTGTTGGGAAACAGACACGAGTGCTATTTGCTCTGTGTATGGCAATGGGATCAGAATAGTGACTCTCCTTACCAGAAAACAACTCTTGCTCGTAGGACCAGAAACTGCATGGGATTCAACTCCATTTAGGACTGGGAAACAAACGCTAGCTCGCCTTACAAGAAACACAATCTGCTTTTGAGAAAAGAGCACTCTTCTACACTACTGTGTTTGCATATGGTTCGAACAGTGAGCTTGCTCAGAACAAAAGAACTGTGCTTCCTACACACACGGGCCATATCTAGTTCAACTCTGCTTAGGAAACTGACAAGAACAGTAGCTCCTCTTCATTCCAATACAATGTACTTGCTGCGAACAGACGCCAGTGTTATTTGCATTGTGTATGGCAATGGGAGCGCAATAGTGACTCTTCTTACAAGAAAGCAACTCTTGCTTGTAGGAATAGAAACTGCATGTGATTCAACTCCTTTTAGGACTGGGAAACAATCGCTAGCTCTCCTTAAAAGAAACACACTCTACTTTTGAGAAAAAGCACTCTTCTACTCTACTGTGTTTCCTATAGGGCCAGAACAGTGAGCTTGCTCAGAACAAAAGAACTGTGCTTCCTACACACGGGCCATATCTAGTTTAACTCTGCTTAGGAAACTGACAGGAACAGTGGCTCCTCCTTATTCCAATACACTGTACATGCTGGGAACAGACGTGAGTGCTATTTGCACTGTGTATGGCAATGGGAAAGCAATAGTGACTCGTCTTACCAGAAAGAAACTCTTGCTCGTAGGACCGGAAACTGCATGTGATTCAACTCCATTTAGGACTGGAAACAAACGCTTAGCTCGCCTTACAAGAAACACACTCTGCTTTTGAGTTAAGAGCACTCTTCTACTCTACTGTTTTTATTATTGGCCCAGAACAGTGAGCTTGCTCAGAACAAAAGAACTGTGCTTCCTACACACACGGGCCATATCTAGTTCAATTCTGCTTAGGAAACTGACAAGAACAGTAGATCCTCTTCAGTCCAATACACTGTACATGCTGGGAACAGACGCCAGTACTATTTGCACTGTGTATGACAATGGGAGCGCAATAGTGACTCTTCTTACCAGAAAACAACTCTTGCTCATTGGACCAGAAACTGCATGAGATTCAACTCCATTTAGGACTGGGAAACAAACGCTAGCTCGCCTTACAAGAAACACACTCTGCTTTTGAGAAAAGGGCACTCATCTACTCTACTGTGTTTCCTATGGGGTCCGAACAGTGAGCTTGCTCAGAACAAAAGAACTGTGCTTCCTACACACACGGGCCATATCTAGTTCATCTCTCCTTATGAAACTGACAAGTGCAGTAGCTCCTCTTCAGTCCAATACACTGTACTTGCTGGGAACAGATGCTAGTGCTATATACACTATGTATGGCAATGGGAGCGCAATAGTGACTTTCCTTACCAGAAAAAATCTCTTGCTCGTAGGACCAAATACTTCATGTGACTCAACTTCATTTAGGACTGGGAAACAAACGATAGCTTACCTTAAAAGAAACACACTCTGCTTTTGAGAAAAGAGCACTCATCTTCTCTACTGTGTTTCCTATAGGGCCAGTACAGTGAGCTTGCTCAGAACAAAAGAACTGTGCTTCCTACACACACGGGCCATATCTAGTTCAACTCTGCTTAGGAAACTGACAAGAACAGTAGCTCCTCTTCATTCCAATACAATGTACTTGCTGCGAACAGACACCAGTGTTATTTGCATTGTGTATGGCAATTGGAGCGCAATAGTGACTCTTCTTACAAGAAAGCAACTCTTGCTTGTAGGAATAGAAACTGCATGTGATTCAACTCCTTTTAGGACTGGGAAACAATCGCTAGCTCTCCTTACAAGAAACACACTCTGCTTTTGAGAAAAAAGCACTCTTCTACTCTACTATGTTTCCTATAGGGCCAGAACAGTGAGCTTGCTCAGAACAAAAAAACTGTGCTTCCTACACACGGGCCATATATAGTTTAACTCTGCTTTGGAAACTGACAGGAACAGTGGCTCCTCCTTATTCCAATACACTGTACTTGCTGGGAACAGACCTGAGTGCTATTTGCACTGTGTGTGGCAATGGGAACGCAATAGTGACTCGTCTTACCAGAAAACAACTCTTGCTAGTAGGACCAGAAACTGCATGTGATTCAACTCCATTTAGGACTGGGAAACAAACGCTAGCTCGCCTTACAAGAAACACACTCTGCTTTTGAGAAAAGAGCACTCTTCTACTCTACTGTTTTTATTATAGGCCCAGAACAGTGAGCTTGCTCAGAACAAAAGAACTGTGCTTCCTACACACACGGGCCATATCTAGTTCAATTCTGCTTAGGAAACTGACAAGAACAGTAGATCCTCTTCAGTCCAATACACTGTACATGCTGGGAACAGACGCGAGTACTATTTGCCCTGTGTATGACAATGGAGCACAATAGTGATTCTTCTTACCAGAAAACAACTCTTACTCATTGGACTAGAAACTACATGTGATTCAACTCCATTTCTGACTGGGAAACAAACACTAGCTCGCCTTACAAGAAACATACTCTGCTTTTGAGAAAAGGGCACTCATCTACTCTACTGTGTTTTCTATGGTGTCCGAACAGTGAGCTTGCTCAGAACAAAAGAACTGTGCTTCCTACACACGGGCCATATCTAGTTCAACTCTCCTTATGAAACTGACAAGTG